>NW_028318494.1:57500-357500 GCF_062004578.1 Staurois parvus
TTTTTAATGTCTTTTATGCTAATATAATGTTACTGTTTTTTTTTCCAGTGTTATTTAACCTCCTCGGCAGTATGATTATTTCCGATTTTTTGTGCTGAAAGCGGTACATTTTTTTGCATGGAAATATGTAGTTTTTTATTGTAGGCTGTAATTTTTAGGAATAACTCACTGAAATCTGTCCGAAAAAGAGTCTAGTAAACATTCCGGATATGATAAAACTTGAAACACGAAATCATAAATTAACACTTGTGACTGGGCCCTGGCATTCTTCCACCATGGGAGACCCCAAGATGGCAGGAAGGGGGCTCTCTGCAGAATTGTAAAAGTGTCATTTTGGGACCATAATAAAGGGCCCTGCAGTGGTATTAACCTCCCTAGCTGTCTGATTATGTCAGTATTTCTGTGCTCAAAGTGGTACATTATTTTCAGTGGAAATTTGTTGTTTTTTTATTGTAGGCCTATAGGAATAACTCACTGAAATCTGTCCGGACAAGAGTCTAGTAAACATCCCGGGTATGATAAAACTTGAAACACGAAATCATAAATTATAATTTAATAAATAATCATAAAAAATAATAATATAATAATAAATTTAATTCAATAATATAATCAAACCAGAAACACTGAAATTTGAAATAGAGCGCCAAATTCGCACATCGCTGAGCAAAGTCGCAGAATCGTTTTCAGTGTCTGATGAGGAATTTCCCCCACGAATCATTATCACTCAATTCTGCAAGTGGTTCTGATTTACTATCGCTGTTCTCTAGCCGGTCTAAAACCGCTTTTGACGTAAAGGGACGCTTTTTGGACACCATGGACTTTTCTAAGTTTCCAGGCAGAAAGAACAGTAAAAATGCAGGCAGGGCGCCGGACAAAGCACTCGGGACAAAATGTATGTGAAATGCACTGAAACAGCAATGACAGCAAAAATGACATTTTTTAAAAATTTCAAATTTCCCGCTGGTTCTGGCGCCCGTACGTCCCGACGTCAAAAGGACCGGAACACAGAAGCCGGATGCCGGCATCGGCCGGAGGAGATGGCCGGGGACGCTGCAGGGGACACATCGCAGGAGCGCAGGACAAGGTAAGCTCTGCAGGGACTCCCTGAGCAACGCCGCATGGTAAGCCCGAATGTAGCTCGGGGTTACCGCTCTTGGTACTCAAATTTTACCCCGAGCTACACTCGGGAATACCGCCAGGGAGGTTAATGTAAAACTCCTTATAAATACCCAAATTAAATACATATACATTATATAAGCTGGTTTGCCTAGTTTTTATGTAGCAAATAACCAACATCGTGTCACCTCCTAATGGCAAATAATATAATGATAGTATTGACTGTGCTAACCAACTAATAACATGAAAGTGTTACTAAACCCACAACAGTACAATCAGTCTGTAGATGCAGTAAAGCATGCTTGTTATACTCACTGTGGAACCTAAGGGGTTATCTCCTGATAAGACTGACTGAACGGTAGGCATTTTGCACATGCTCAGTTTGGTGTGTATTGCTAGAGAGGATTTTTTTTTTTGGGAGACTGCATGTGATCAGAACAGGGCCAATCAGCACTGTCCAGACAGAGGTCAGGGGTTCTGCATCCTCCTAGAGCAGACAGAAAACTCCTTGTACAAGCTTTAGCTAGTGCTGGGCTGGACACTGACAGAAGTCACAAGACTGCTCTATACTGATGAGAAAAGGTATTTAGCAGTTTAGATTTACTAAAATAATTGCATTTCTACATTCTGTGTACTTTGGGAGACCGGATATAGTGAATGCAGGGTCCGGGGAGAGCGGATATAGGGAATGAAGGGTCGGGGAGACCAGATATAGAGAATGTAGGGTGCAGGGAGACCGGATATAGTGAATACAGGGTCCGGGGAGACCAGATATAGTGAATACAGGGTCCGGGGAGACCAGATATAGTGAATGCAGGGTCCGGAGAGACCAGATATAGTGAATTCAGGGTCCAGGGAGACCAGATATAGTGAGTGCAGAGTCCAGGGAGACCGGATATAGTGAATGCAGGGTTCGGGGAGGGTGGATATAGTGAATGCAGGGTCCAGGGAGACCAGATATAGTGAACGCAGGGTCCTGGGAGAGCGGATATAGTGAATGCAGGGTCCTGGGAGACCAGATATAGTGAATGCAGGGTCTGGGGAGAGCGAATATAGGGAATGCAGGGTCCGTGGAGAGCGAATATAGGGAATGCAAGGTCTGGGGAGACCAGATATAGTGAATGAAGGTTCCGAGGAGAGCGGATATAGTGAATGTAGAGTCCGGGGAGACCAGATATAGTGAATGCAGGGTCCTGGGAGACCAGATATAGTGAATGAAGGGTCCTGGGAGACCAGATATAGTGAATGCAGGGTCCGGGGAGACCAGATATAGTGAATGCAGGGTCTGGGGAGAGCGGATATAGTGAATGCAGGGTCTGGGGAGAGCGGATATAGTGAATGCAGGATCCTGGGTTTAGTAACACTTTAACTAATGAACATAATAGCAGCTGCCCCTAGGTCCTCCTGCACACGGGATGTTTTTACGGCGGCTGTTTTTGGCTTTTGATGTTTTTTTCTACAGCCAGTAACCCCCCAGCATGTTATCCTATGTGCCCATGCACACATAGACTGGAATCAACGTTTTTTGGCAGCGATGTTTTTTGACTGGAAAAAAAAAACAGAACTAGTGGGTTTCTAGAGGAGTTTTTTAGCTGTAAAAATGTTCTAACACTGAAAAATGCAGCAAAGCGTGGTAAAACGTGGTAACGCGTGGCAAACCAGTGTTTCTGACTTTTTTTGACAAAAAAAATTTTAATAAAAACTAATAACTAAAAAACTAAACTAACTAAACTAAAAAAAATTAAAAATTAAAATAAAAAATGCAAACGCAAAAAAACGCCACTAAATGCTAATAAAAAATGCTAAAAAAAGCTGAAAAGCTTGCGTTTTTAACGTGACTTTACACAGCTAGCGTTACCAGCGTTATTAAAATACCCCGTGTATACACACAAATCTGATAATATGAAGTAATAAGATAGGAGGTGCAGGCTTAGCCTAAAAAGTTTACGAAGGTTAAACAGCGCTAGATTCTCCAAGCCTGTCCCTTTATATGGGGTAGTAGGTGTCCAGACTCTCCTTCATCCAGCAATATCTAACAATCGGGCTCAATAAAACAACAGATGTCCATAGAAAACATCTAAGTGTGGTATTTGTTAACTGTTTGCCCACCACCCTATAGCAGAAATACTGCTACAGGGCGGCACAGCTGCGCAAAATCACATATAGAGTTGCAAGAAAAAGTATGTGAACCCCTTGGGATTACGTGGAGTTTTGCATGAATTGGGCATAAAATGTGCTCTGAACATCATCTAAGTCACAACAATAGAAGAACACAGTCTGCTGATGGTTTGGGGCTGCTTTGCTGCCTCAGGGCCTGGACGGATTGTTGTCATTGATGGGAAAATGAATTCCAGAGTTTATCAAGACATTTTGCAGGAAAACGTACGACCATCTGTCCGCCAACTGAAGCTCCGCAGAGGATGGGTGATGCAACAGGACAATGACCCAAAGCATACAAGTAATTCAACAAAACAATGGCTGCAACAGCACAGAATACGCCTTCTGGAGTGGCCCAGTCAGAGTCCTGACCTCAACGCAATTGAAATGCTGTGGCATGACCTTAAGAGAGCGATTCACACCAGACATCCCAAGAATATTGCTACACTGAAACAGTTTTGTGAAGAGGAGTGGTCCAAAATGACTCCAGATCGTTGTGCAGGTCTGATCTGCAACTACAGGAAACGTTTGGTTGAGGTTATTGCTGCCAAAGGAAGGTCAACCAGTTATTAAGTCCAAAGGTTCACATACTTTTTCCTCCCTGCACCGTGAATGTTTACATGTTATGTGCAATTAAACCATGGCAACATCTAATGTTTGTGTAGTATTATGTTCAGCAGAATGTGTTCTTCTATTGTTGTGACTTAGATGACGTTCAGAGCACATTTTATGCCCAATTCATGCAAAACTCCACGTAATCCCAAGGGGTTCACATACTTTTTCTTGCAACTGTATATACCATTGTTGGCTTCAGTAGTCAATGACGGGGTCCCAGCACCCAGCGATCGCAGAGTATTACCGACAGGGGAGAGATCTGTATGTAAACAATACAGATCTCTCCCCTGTCAGCTTTGTATGGCTCTGCATAGCAGAGAAATACAAAGCCATGTGCTGACACCAGGGGCATATTTACCACAAGGCAAACAAGGCATTTGCCTAGGGTGGCATTTTTCAGAGGGGGCAGCACCGCCACCTGGAAAAAGAGAAGGAAGAAGGGACACGCGGCATGGGGACCAGGTGGGAACCGAGAGAGACTACGGACTGCTTGACGGTGTATGTAGAGCCTGACTCTCATTCCCGGGGATGTCAAGAGCTGTGTCTTCTCCCTCGTCAGGGGGCTGGGTGTCTGGTTATGGGGGGCGATGGTAGTGGAAGGTTCTCCTGGGTGGGGGGATAAGGGTGCCGTTGGTCAATGTCAGTCTCTCTCCACGTGAGGGGGGGGGTATTGGTCAGTGTCAAGCTCTCTCTGTGGGGAAGGGGGGGTGGCCAATATTTGTTGCCTAGGGCGGCAAAAAACCTAAATACCCCATTGCCCGTACCTCTTGTATGAGCAGACCGTAACTGGAGAGCAGGAAGATCAATGAAATACGAGAGTGATCACCAGGTCATTGAGAACTAAAAACCATCAGAGGGTAGTTGTAGTTCATTCATTCACAGATCGCTGTGAATGAAAGGCGCAGCTGTATGGGCGGAGCCTCGCACAGCCATGGTCTTTTTAATTTGTCACAATGGAAGATCAGGGAGATTTGAGCAGGTGCTCTATGAGGACATGTTACATGTCACACCCTAAATACGGTTTTAACGTGTTACCAAAGGTTAACAGAACGCCCCCAGAAATGTCAGTTCCTACTTGTGTGATTGGCTCACTGATTTTCTCAGAAATCTGCACTAAGATAGTCACAGTCACCTTTTAGACACCCCCCTGCAATAGGAACTTCATTTTTGGTGAGAAACTTCCCAAGGGTTAAATACATCTAAAAGGATGCAGACACTGCAACAAGAACACTGTGAGTTCACTAGGTGATTATAATGAACCAGACCCTTCCATTCAGCATCTGTCTGTAAAGGAAACAGCTATTTCTTCAGATCAGAAAAAGGTAAGAATTGATCACCCAAAAAGGGTTGTTTTTTTGTTCTTCTTAACAAAAGTGGAAACACATTTTAAATGAAGCAAGCATGCAACAAGTGAAGTCAGAAGATAAAATGAGGGCAGACGATCTGGACAGTGACCTTTAGGTCATTATTTAAAAGTTTGAAATCTTATTTTTATCACCAGTGAAAAACTGGGATTGGACCCACATCTTGCTGATTCTCACAATGAAGATAACCACGAATTAGCAGTTTTTTAATGAATATACCCCAAAAGTGTCTAATGGTGTGTGTTTGGGAGACACATATACAGAACAGATTTGATGAGGATGATGTTAGAGATGAAGGTGATAAGGGTGGTGTATGCAATGAAAAGTGTAAGCATTTTTCAGCAACGCTTTTATTATTATTTTATTATATAATTTTTTTATTAGATTATTATGATGTTTTATTATTATGTCTTCTCACTGACATGGATTTTTTACTGTATTTTTTTAATATTATTATTGTTCGTAGTAGTAGCAGTATTAAATTTTTTATTTTTTGTATTATTATTTCTTCTCACTGTTGTGGATTTTTCATTATATTATTATTATATTACTATTATAGTTTATATTTTAGATAATTATTGTTTCTTCTCACTGTCGTGGATTTTATTATATTATTTTATTATATTACTATTATAGTTTATATTTTAAATTATTATTATAATTTCTTCTCACTGTCGTGGATTTTTCATTATTTTATTATATTACTATTATAGTTTATTTTTTAGATTATTATTATTTTTTCTTCTCACTGTCGTGGATTTTTCCTTTTTAATAATATTATTTTATTATTTTTATTTTTAATTATGTCTCATTGGCATGGATTTTTTAATTATATTATTATTTTATATTCATACATTATTATTATTATTTCTCACTGGCATGGATTTTTCACTATATTATTTTATTATATTACTATTATAGTTTATTTTTTAGATTATTATTATTGTTTCTTCTCACTGTCGTGGATTTTTCATTATATTATTTTATTATATTACTATTATAGTTTATATTTTAGATTATTATTATTTCTTCTCACTGTCATGGATTTTTCATTATATTATTATTATATTATTTTATTATATTACTATTATAGTTTATATTTTAGATTATTATTATTGTTTCTTCTCACTGGCATGAATTTTTCCTTTTTAATAATATTATTTTATTATTTTTATTTTTAATTATGTCTCATTGGCATGGATTTTTTAATTATATTATTATTATTTTATATTCATACATTATTATTATTATTATTTCTCACTGGCATGGATTTTTCATTATATTATTTTATTATATTACTATTATAGTTTATATTTTAGATTATTATTATTGTTTCTTTTCACTGTCGTGGATTTTTCATTATATTATTTTATTATATTACTATTATAGTTTATATTTTAGATTATTATTTCTTCTCACTGTCGTGGATTTTTCATTATATTATTATTATATTATTTTATTATATTACGATTATAGTTTATATTTTAGATTATTATTATTGTTTCTTCTCACTGGCATGAATTTTTCCTTTTTAATAATATTATTTTATTATTTTTATTTTTAATTATGTCTCATTAGCATGGATTTTTACATTTTATTATTATTTTATATTCATACATTATTATTATTATTATTATTTCTCACTGTCGTGGATTTTTCAATATATTATTTTATTATATTACTAATATAGTTTATATTTTAGATTATTATTATTATTTCTTCTCACTGTCGTGGATTTTTCATTATATTATTATTATTATATTATTTTATTATATTACTATTATAGTTTATATTTTAGATTATTATTATTGTTTCTTCTCACTGGCATGAATTTTTCCTTTTTAATAATATTATTTTATTATTTTTATTTTTAATTATATCTCATTGGCATGGATTTTTTAATTATATTATTATTTTATATTCATACATTTTTATTATTATTATTACTTCTCACTGGCATGGATTTTTCATTCATTGTAGCCTTCTACCATTTTAACTTCATTCTGCCTATCACTTTAACTTCCTTTTACAGCCTTCCTTCTTGTAATATCCCATTCCCTTTACCAGTTCAGCTCAATTACAATCAAATCTAGATCAATAGTCAACCTTTTCAGATCCGATGGCACGTTCCCTTGCCCACAGCATGCATCTTCTCTTAGTTCACCTTATATTTTTGTTAATCTTTAGAAAAAAAGGGTGCTCAGCACACTACGTATGAGTCAAATCCACAGTTGTATTAAATTGTTAAAGCATCACATGCTGGTGTCCAGACTTTGCATTGTGTGCTGGATAATGCATTTTGACTATGTAGGTCTTTATCAAACATGCATTAATCCTTTCTGAAGCACAGTGTCTGGACAAATTTGATGATTTTCTAAAAAAAACATAATTAAAATTGAATTTACCTGGTCCATGGTATATAATCACCCTTTTTCCTATACTTATCAGAACATGCGTTATTGAAGCGAGCGAACGCAGGTTGAGTTGGCCGGCTTTTACCTTACTAGTTTTTGAAAGTACAATTTGCCCCTTTCCTGATTTTTTTTCTTTTTTTCTTTTTTTGCATATTTGTCATACATAAATGATTCAGGTCATCAAACAAATCTTAAAGCAGAATTCCACCTAAAAAAAAAAATAAAATAAAAGTCAGCAGCTACAAAAAAACTGTAGCTGCTAACTTTTAAATTACAGACACTTACCTGTCCCTCGGTCCAGCGGTGTCTTCGCCGCCGCTGATTTCACCTGGATGAAGTCTGGAAGTGACAAAACGCATTAGGGACGTGATGTCCAACGCATGCAAAACTGAAAGTGCCACCACGGGCATTTTGATTGCTGGAAAATGTGGTTTCTAAGCCCTAAAGACTTCAAGGCTGGTTTGTTTGCCACAGAGCTGCTATTTTTATACCCCAATGTAAGATATTTTATTAAATTATCCTTATACTTGGAATACCTATTACATGAGTCTCCTTTGTTTTATGAGGAATATGGAGGATGGGCTTATGGAGTAAATTAAAGCTTGGAAGTAGTACATTTACCAGGAATATCGAGGTAAGCTTGTGAATACAACCTGAGGGTAATGGTATTTAATATTACTATTTGGAGGTGGTCACGGAGTGCTCACTATATGAATTGAAGTGTTCACATATACATTTATTTGTTTCACTGATTTACTGTAGTTGATGATCTTTGTACTTACCGTATTTTTCGCTCCATAAGACGCACCTGACCATAAGACGCACCTAGGTTTTAGAGGCGAAAAACAAGAAAAAAAAATATTCTGAACCAATGGACTGCAGACATAGTACAGGTGATGACCAAAGACTACGGACACAGTACAGGAGATGACCAGAGACTGCGGACACAGTACAGGAGATGACCAGAGACTGCGGACACAGTACAGGAGATGACCAGAGACTGCGGACACAGTACAGGAGATGACCAGAGACTGCGGACATAGTACAGGAGATGACCAGAGACTGTGGACACAGTACAGGAGATGACCAGAGACTGCGGAAACAGTACAGGGGATGACCAGAGACTGCGGAAACAGTACAGGGGATGACCAGAGACTGCGGAAACAGTACAGGAGATGACCAGAGACTGCGGAAACAGTACAGGAGATGACCAGAGACTGCGGAAACAGTACAGGAGATGACCAGAGACTGCGGAAACAGTACAGGAGATGACCAGAGACTGCGGACACAGTACAGGAGATGACCAGAGACTGCGGACATAGTACAAGAGATGACCAGAGACTGCGGACACAGTACAGGAGATGACCAGAGACTGCGGACACAGTACAGGAGACGACCAGAGACTGCGGACACAGTACAGGAGACGACCAGAGACTGCGGACACAGTACAGGAGATGACCAGAGACTGCGGACACAGTACAGGGATGGTCAGAGACTGCGGACACAGTACAGGAGATGACCAGAGACTGCGGACACAGTACAGGAGATGACCAGAGACTGCGGACACAGTACAGGAGATGACCAGAGACTGCGGACACAGTACAGGGATGACCAGAGACTGCGGACACAGTACAGGAGATGACCAGAGACTGCGGACACAGTACAGGAGATGACCAGAGACTGCGGACACAGTACAGGGATGGTCAGAAACTGCAGACAAACTAGAGGAGACAGTCAGAGACTGCGGACACAGTACAGGAGATGACCAGAGACTGCGGACACAGTACAGGAGATGATCAGAGACTGCGGACACAGTACAGGAGATGACCAGAGACTGCGGACACAGTACAGGAGATGACCAGAGACTGCGGACACAGTACAGGGATGGTCAGAGACTGCAGACAAACTAGAGGAGACAGTCAGAGACTGCGGACACAGTACAGGAGATGACCAGAGACTGCGGACACAGTACAGGAGATGACCAGAGACTGCGGACACAGTACAGGAGATGATCAGAGACTGTGGACATAGTACAGGAGATGACCAGAGACTGTGGACATAGTACAGGGAAAATACCAGGGACACAGTACAGATGACCAGAGACTGCAGACAGTGCAGGGAATAACCAGAGACTGCAGACAGTGCAGGGGATGACCAGAGACTGCAGACAGTGCAGGGGATGACCAGAGACTGCTGACCTTTGGGGAGGGAGGGGGAGCGGGTACCTGAATTTGACAGGTACCCGCTCCCACTTCCGCGGAGTTGTCCTTCGCTCTTCTTCCCGCGCCGGCTTCTGTAACAGCCGGGTGCCCACTGCGCATGCGCGAGAAGCGCTGCACTTTGTGAATGGCCCGGCGCCTTCTGGGACCTGTCATGTGTCCCAGAAAACACTGGACCATTCACAAAGCGCAGCGCATGCGCAGTGGGCACCCGGCTGTCAGAGAAGCCAGCGCGGGAAGACTGTGCAGCGCTGGAGCGAGGAACAGGTAAGGCCTTGCAGGAGAGAACAGCTGAGCGGCCGGCCCGGTATTCTGACATGGTGGTGGCAGAAATACCGGACCGGCCGCTTTATATTCGCTCCATAAGACGCACTGACATTTTCCCCCCTTTTTTGGGTACGGTATATATACGGTATATAATTTTTGGATATATTTTAGTCCTTTTTTTTTTTTTTTCTTCATGCATTGTTATATTTTCACTGATCGTATTATTCACGTGATACTCACAGTTGTATTGGTTTTGATTTTAGTGCACTTATTTATTGGTTGCATTTATACTTGGTTAGATTTGTTATTTAGAAGGTAATACACTATTATAGTATTCTTTTTTTGAGGTATCATGAGGATTGGAATAAGAATTGGAAATTCAACTTACTGAATTTATATGGTGTTGGTGGACTTTTGTTTTGGACTTTTATATATTTGGACATTATATTTATTTTATTTTTCATTTATTTATTTATTACTTAATTGATTTGGGAGATTTATAATATTTTGTTAGGTGGTTGGGAAGTACTTGGATTATTTATTTGGATTCGGGGAGTTAGGAGAAGGAAAGGTTTATACCATGGTAGGTGAATTGGCTCCGGTCTAAATTGTCCCTAGTATGTGTATGTATGAATGTGAGTTAGGGACCTTAGACTGTACGCCCCTTGAGGGTTAGGGACTGATGTGAATGTACAATATATATATGTAAAACGCTGCAGAGATTGACAGTGCTATAGTACCTGTAATAATAATAAGTGGGGCTTGAAAAAAAGAATCAGAGGAGCAACTGAAGTTGCTCTTTAACCAACTCCATAAAATTGATGTTTGCAATCAGTGCATAGGAGTTAAGCCAATGACATTGTCTCTACTATCAAGGCCCATCGCATCACCGCTGTCTGCCTAACCTGCTCCCTTGGTTCACTTAATGGAGGTTTTATCTGGGTCCCTGGACACATGACTGATCTCAAGGCTCCTGTCTGGGTTTCTTCATGGATAACTCTGTAGCCAGGAGTGTTACCATAAAAATGGAAGTAGAGGACACTACGTCAATGTTTGCATGTTGCTTTGTATTGTTTAAGGTAGAGTTCAAAACACGAATGGCATAGATTGCAGAAATGGTGCTCTTGAGCTACAGTATGTACAGGCAGAGTGGGATATATTGACAACAAGGCACATTTCATGTAAAGCAATATAATGTAGGCTTACAGATTGCTGAATGCACAAGAAGTGTTTTTCTACAAAGGATGTATTGGTATTACTATATGGCTCCTAGTAAGTCACAGCTGGCAGTGGGAGATGAGTTCCAGAAACCTGGTGGAGGGTACTGGCATGTCAGGCAAACCTAGGCTATCCCTTTTCATCTGGTTCCTTTCCCTAGGACTACACCTATTTTCTGCCTACCAAGTGTGACTTTACCCCAGTACATTCAGATGCACCAACAGCATATGTCTTGGATGGCAGAATGCAGCCCAGCCAGTCCAGTCCCATCTGTAATAGGACGGCATGTCCCTACCCTGTCCCTTTTTGTCAGGAACCTCTCCCTACCACTATCACTTCCTCTGACAGATGGGTGCTCTTTCCCTCTCTTATCCACTTTGCAAAATACATGCCACAACCTGGTAAGACTCTGTTGATCAAAGATGGCACAAGGGATTGCCTGAATGCAGTGTAGCCAAGTGGAACGCTGTCTCCAGGGACCTTGAACCATAGAGAAGCCAGGTTTCTCTTGATTTCCTCTTCGGCTGCCGTGTTGCTCCAGTTTGAGCACCACCAACAATGTAGAAATCAGGCTGCACCTGCCTACATGCTGGCTACAACCTCTTTGCCCTCGTCTTAAAGGGACAGCACCAACCTAACAAGGGACTTTGTTTGGGGACTTACACCCTTTACCTGAGTGGTCCAATGTGAAGGCTCTGGGCCCCAACATTTAACACCACATTGACCAGTGGAAGGGATTTTTGGAAAGACTCATGGACCTTCAGCTTCTAATATTGTCTTTAGATAGGGCCCTCCTCCTAGATTCAGGATTCAGAAATAGCTAGTCTTCCATTTGTTTTGTTGTATTGTACAAATCACTCTTAACATATAACTGTTTAATGTTGTTGCCATTTTCTTGTTATTGTTGCATTGTTGGATGTATAACCCAAATAAATCCTCCCTTCCAACCTTGGTGTGTCAGAGGATGTGGCATTGCCAAAGAGGTCATTGTCATTTGAAATTAGGGGACTCCTCAATGGTTTCTTTGGGGATAAGTGCTACTGTATCAAAGATGGCTGCAAAATCTCATGGGTCTTAAGCCTCAACCAATAAGAGACACCAGCGTTCCAAAAATGGCCGCCTTGAGTCCATTGCAGGGAACAACCTAGTCCTGCCAGCCTGAGAGAGTAACACAGCGCCCCCTTCAGGATGGTGACATACTGTAGGACAGCAGCTGCCTACAACCCAGCTTTGGTTTTACTCTTTGAAATAAATTAATGAACAAGCCTACTAACATTCAACTTTAACTTATCAGCAAGTCAGTGCTGTTGTCTATTGCCAATTAGAATGCTTCCTGCATCGCTCGCACAACATTCGCAACACCAAAACAAACATGAAAATGTATTTAGACTGTAAAATCTGAAATATGTAAATGTTGCCATGGCAATATCTTTTCAAGATTAATTTGTGGATTCGTCTCATCTGTTGCCTGTGATAATTTTTTTTCTGTCCTTGGTAGATCTTGCAATCTAAACATCTTTCGGGCATGATTTTTTTTTTAATCCATATGGAACTCTGCGGTGCTGGTTCAAACCGTGATTCATGATTTCATGGATATTTGTGCCTCTTTGATTTTTAAAATGACACATAAAATGATGACCTCTCTTTTGCCCTTTAACATTATGATACAGCCTAAGAAGTTAATAAGCCTCTGAATTGTCCCCTTCACAGTCATGGATTTGTTGTTTTATTTTTTAATTCTTTCTTTTAATCCTTTTTATTAAACTAATGAATTGGATGAAATAATCAGATGACAGAGTGTTCCTCTAAATTAGACCTCTTGTTTGTAGACTGAAAGGGCGCTATCACAGTTCATAGTAGGCTGTACATGGCATCGACACTCTGCCCGCCAGGACTCTACAGAGTGGCAGATTAGAGGGCTTTGTTCAAGGCTCTTTGTCTTCCCATGTGAGAGAGACATTCATCAGAACCCCCGTGCTACTCTATATATTTCTAAAATGCCGACATTAGCATCAGACCGCCAGCTAGACAAGGACTTTGATGTCAACCTCTCAGTGCCAACGACGGACCCATGTTGGTGGGTGACTAGAAAGCAAAACGAAAGACGTGTGTGGGAGAGGATGAAAGCATGGACGTCTAAGGCAACATAATATGATATCGCATTCTTCTCCCGAGCTTTATTCTTTTTTATTGGGCTTTCTGATGGTGGAGGTTATGAACCAGTAAAAAACTTCAGAAATGACCACTGAAAGGGGTGTCTCCATTAAGAATACCACTGTTGTTCTGCATTTGGTTTTAGAGAATAAGAATCAAAGCGGCTCCCTGTTATCAAGTGGGTAGCAGGACAAAGGGGGCAGAGGAAGACTTTTATGAGCTAGGCATAGTTTTACATGAACGGCATGTGAGAATCTGATCATGTAACTAACTAAGTCATTTCGAAGAGAACTCCCGCAAAATATAAAATCACCAGAAAATACATTCTTTCTGTCCTATTATGTACATGCTTTTTTCTCTATATGTAACTGCTCTAAGGGTTGCATCATAGCTCAGAGCAATCTCCATTAACCAAAGGAAATGGCTGATCAGGGTCACTTTTGGTTGCAACTGCATTAAAGCAATCCTGTTAAGGCTGTAACAAAATGATAACAGCAGGTCCTTGAAAAAAGAGTTTCTATACTCAACTCACCAGTGCCTCCTACCCACCTACCTTCAGTTCTTTCCAGCATTATAGCCTCTGGCAGATCATCAGCTTTTGACCCTTACAGAAGTGTGGGGTCCCTGTGTCCCCTAACATGTTTTTTTATTTCGTTTTAGTCAAATGGAAGGGACCACAGTGCACAGTGACTGTCAGAAATGGACTCACCAATAGTGGTGGGACTCACCTGCCTTGTGGGTTGCACTTCCAGGGCTGGCCAGCGGGTGCTCTCAGCAACCAGAGGCTCATTCCTGCAATCAGCCAAAACACCTGAGGCTGATTGCATATAAGGAATGACCAGGCCTGTGATCTGGGCCTTGGTGTATGTTTCCCATGAGCCCCTGTACCTGGTATCCTGTGTTTCTGCCTTGTTGCTGACCCTGCATTGATCCTGACCTCTTCTGACCATCTCCTGTTGAACCCCTGGCTTGCCTGACCATCCTTCTGCCTGATCCTCGGTACCGCGCTGCCCACTACCTGCTGAACCTGGCTTGTGACCCCAACCATTCTCTGCTTGCTCCTCCTGTACCACGCTGCCTGCACGATACCGACCCGGCCTGTCTGACTACGCTTACTTCACCCGACGATCCATCCATCCCGCACGGATCACCTTTGGTAAGTCTGCCTGCCTCTTCCCATCAGACTCCGTTCCTGCACTCCCCTGCCAGTACTCTCCACCACAGCCAGACGCACTCAGGGGTCGCGACCTGGTTCCAGTCTGCACCAAGTCCATCCCCA
The DNA here is from genome assembly GCF_062004578.1 of Staurois parvus. Taxonomy (NCBI): domain Eukaryota; kingdom Metazoa; phylum Chordata; class Amphibia; order Anura; family Ranidae; genus Staurois; species Staurois parvus. The sequence goes on from NW_028318494.1 coordinate 72,304, forward strand.
CCATCAGGGGCCCTGGTGAATAGCAGGCTGGTACTTAGACCCCGTGCCCTGGGGAAATCCGTGCTGTGGGCTGCTAGAGACACTGCCAGGTGGCACCTGACAGTACCTTACGGCCTGCCTGACCATTCCACCTCTCCAGCCTGACTACGCCTGTGTTCTTGAAGCCTGCTACTTCCCTGTGTCAGTCCACACATTTCTGGTCATACCCGGATCCCTAACAGTGACAACTAAAATTTTGGAGTTTCCTTCACTTTCAGTGCTGGGGGGCCACCAGCACATGAGTAAGTCTCCTTATAACTAGCCATAAACAATTCAGCCATACACACTGGTTTGACGAGAAAACTAAAAGGTAATCATAGATCGAAAAAAAAAACAGATTCATCCTTCCACACAAGTGAGGTGGATAGTGGAATCCTCCCCACGGAATCCTCCCCACTGGCACATTGTACTCTGATAATGGGACTCCTTGGCTGCATCCACTGATCAACAATAGTCTTCCAGCATGTCCATTCTAACGACAATGGAAAAATAGAAAGAGAAATCATGCTTTAACATGCAGCTGGCATAACAAATAGATGTAACATATAAACATCAAAAATCCTGCGCTAGTGAGAAATAGCATACATATAGTACTACAAGGTTAAATCATGAGGCCTTGTGCAAGTACACAAATAGGAGGTGGTATCAAAACGTTTTGAGACCAGTTTTGTAACATGCCAACAGATGGCTTCATTGATCTTCATTAATCAGTGTGCCAAAAGATATCATCCTGTGTACATCGGGAGCTGTGCAATTGGTGCTGTTCTGACCCCATGCATTACCACGTCTGCTATTTCATCATGGACAGCAAGTTAGACCAAATGTGAGATTCTGCTCGAAACTGGGCAAAGCTTCCACAGATACATTTGACATGATTCAGCAAGTTTAGGCATTGCTGCAATGAGTCATTCGAGATGTTTTGAGTGGCAAGCGCACTTCAAGAGCGGAAGAACATTACTAGGAGACAACGAGAGATCAGGAAGACCTTCCATGAACTCAACCCCTGAAAATGTCAAAATGTTGAAACCATTGGGCAACTTGTGCAAGATGATCATCGGAGAATAATCCACAACATTGTCAGTGTGTCATACAGAACAGTCCAGGAAATCCTCACTTGTGATTTGAACATGCACCGTGTTGCTGCCAAGTTTGTCCCCAGACTGCAATAATCTTACTTCTGCACCCACCCTACTTATCAGATTTGGCTTCTGCGGACTTCACCCTCTTCCCAAAGATGAAGATCCAGCTCAAAGGTTGCTGTTTTGACACACTTTGAAAAGAAGACTTCTGGGACACTTTCCAGAAGTGGCAGGAAAGCTGTATGGTTGTGCAAGGGGACTATTTTGAAGGTGACAGTGTTTAAATGTAGATAAATAAAGTAATTTCTTATAAACGTTACATCACCGATCTTGTCTCCAAATATCACCCAAACCGTACTCTCTGCTCCTCGCACGACCTCCTGCTCTCTAGCTCCCTTGTCTCCTCCTCCCATGCTCATCTTCAGGACTTCTCCAGAGCTTCCCCCATCCTCTGGAACTCTCTACCCCAATTTATCAGACTATCGCCTACTCTGCTCACTTTTAGGCGATCTCTGAAAACCTCTCTCTTCAGAGAAGCCTATCCTGCCCTCAGCTAATAATGGAATCTTCTACTCTTCCTACCAGTCCACCCCCCACAGTTACTACCTTTTGTACCACTAGCCCCTCCCTCCTAGATTGTAAGCTCCAAGGAGCAGGGCCCTCCTAACCCTCTTTTATTGAACAGTATTGTTGCTGTGTTGTCTCCCGTTATATTGTAAAGCGCTGAGCAAACTGTTGGTGCTATATAAATCCTGTATTATAATAATAATAATAAACAGAGCTAGTCTCAAAACTTTTTGATACCACCTCGTAGCAAAGATGAGAGTCCCAAAAATGTGAGAACAGTCCCAAATGATGAGTGAAACTGTAAAAGGTCTTGATTTGCATAAATTGGTGGATGCTCCAGACACCATAACACCTTGAGTGTAAAAAGTCTCACCGGAGCTAGTGGACTCCTTAGGATCCTTGCTGGGGAACATAAACCTCCTCCAGGTCTCCCCTTATAGTCTCAAGTACACCTCATCCACATGTAATGGATATTCAACCCTGTCAATATTTTGGACTCCTACACATACAAAGTGATAACATCAGAAGTCTAGTTCTGCAAGAAGACATAAAATGAAATAGATTGTCCTCTTGCAGCAGAAGACTTCTGATGTCATCACGTTGGACATGTAGGACTCCAAAATAGTGACAAGGGGGAATAACCTTTAGGCTGGATGAGGCGTACATGACAATAAGTGGAGACCTGGAGGAGGTTTATATTCCCCAGCAGGATCGTACAGATAGAAACGCACATGTGACTCTTTTTATTTGTAAAGAGTCCACTAGCTCCGGTAAGAGTCTTCTTCTGTCTGGAACAGGGGCGGACTGACCATTTGGAAACTCGGGCACTGCCCGAGGGCCCGGGGTCAGTAGGGGGCCCCATGAGATGCCCCTGGTACCCTTTTCATAGGCTTTTTTGAGTTTGGGCAAGGGCACAGGGGCCCCATGATCCCCTATTGCCCAGGGGCCCCATGAGTTGTCAGTCCGCTCCTGGTCTGGAACATCACCAATTTTTATAACTGATGAGGCTTACAGTGCCACTGGAATCCAGAGACCTGAAAATACAGATGGTGGAACTGGCATCCTGTCATCGATTCAGAACAATGAAAGTAAGGAATACAGACGTCGCTTTGACCTCCCCAATATGAATGGCAGTGTTGGCCTTAGCTGCTGCTCCAGCCACACCTTGCCCACTGGGGCTTGGTCACAGAGGTCCCGATGGGTGGGGCGAAATTTGTCAAAGGGTGTGGCTGGCGTGGAAGTTGAGGCTGTCATTGCCATTCATATTGGCATATGTATCCCTTACTTTCATTGTCCAAGATATTTTATAGTTTCACTCATCATTTGGGACTTTTTTCACATTTTGGTTTTCAATGCATTTACACATTTTTTTTAATCATGTCCCTTTATGCCTATAAAGTGCACTTTATAAACCGTTTTGAACAGATAAAACTTTAAAAAAATGTTCTGACCTCCGGAACGGATTCATTGGTTTTCAATGCATTTACAAATTAATTTTTTAATCATATCCCTTTATGCCTATAAAGTGCACTTCATAAAGAGTTTTGAACAGAGAAAAAACTTTTTTTTTACTTTTTTTCTGACCTCCTGAACGGATTAATTGGTTTTCAATGCATTCCTATGGGAAACCACGTTTCGGTTTACGAATTTTTCGCAATGCGAAATGTCCCGGAGAACGAATTCAGTTCGTAAACAGCAGCACGCCTGTAATAGATAGACAATGTGGGAATGAATATATGATTTTACACGGTGACAAGAGATACATTTTAAGTTGGATAGATTTAGTGTGCATATGTCTTTGTAATATGGCTCATCTCAGCAGGATCCTTGTGTACGCCCCACTTCAGAGTGTCTTCGTGGAACCCCCCGCTGTCATGAACATATATCTATACATGCCAGGCCAGAATATGTAAAAGCCAACGCAGAACGCAGCTCCCATATTGCAGGCACAAAGATGCTTTTTATTACATTAACAAATGCCATCTTGTTGAAAGCATTTCAGCATAAAAGCTATTTTCAGTCATATTTGCTATACATTATGCTCCCTTATTTACCTGCTTCACAGAACATTAGGAGAATTGAGAAATCAAAAAGATTAGAGTCAAACGAAATATGACAGCATGAAAGTGTAACTGAAGGCAAAACTTTTTTTTTGTATTTTTTTTGGGTAATTTTGGATAGAGTGGCGAGGGATTAGAACCCCAACAGGTTTTTATTGCTGTCTGTGTCCCCATTAGGAAGATTCCTCTTGTCTATTTGTATACCTCCCAACCGTCCCGGAGTTGCCAGGACCAGGGGCGGACTGACCATTTGGAAACTCGGGCACTGCCCGAGGGCCCGGAGTCAGTAGGGGGCCCCATGAGATGCCCCTGGTACCTTTTCCATAGGCTTTTTTGAGTTTGGGCAAGGACACAGGGGCCCCATGATCCCCTATTGCAGTAGGGGGCCCCATGAGATGCCCCTAGTACCTTTTTCATAGGCTTTTTTGAGTTAGGGCAAGGACAAAGGGGCCCCATGATCCCCTATTGCCCGGGGGCCCCATGAGTTGTCAGTCCGCCCCTGGCCAGGACCGTTCTGAGTAAACAGGTGCCTTTTCGTTTAGTTCCAAATTGGAATTCGGATTAAATTTTGTGTATTTGGTGTATTTGAATTTCCGAATAACAAAAGTAACTAATTTAACTAATTTAACCACTTGCCCTCCAGAGGATCCCCCCCCCCCTTTCATGACCAGGCCATTTTTTGCGTTACAGCGCTGCATTACTTAAACTGACAATTGCGCGGTCATGCAGTACTGCACCGAAATGAAATTTACGGCCTTTTTTTCTGACAAATGGAGCTTTCTTTTGATCGCCTGTGCAGTTTTTTATTTTTTGTGCTAAAAAAAAAAAAGACTGACAATTTTAAGAAAAAAAACAATATTTTGGACTTTTTGTTATTAAACATGTCCAGTAAAAATTTTTTAAAAAATCTAATTTCAGCATAAATTTAGGCCAAAATGTATTCTGCTCCATGTCTTTGCTAAAAAACATCCCAATACCTGTAAATGAATTGGTTTACATGAAAGTTATAGCGCTTACAAATGGTGGTATAGATAATGGAATTTTTAATTTTTGTTTACTAGTAATGGCGGCGATCAGTGACTTATAGCGGGACTGCGGGATTGCGGCAGGCATTCTGACACTGGGGGGAACTGACTTGGTGTCACTGACATCCCCAGTGACACCAATACAGTGATCAGTGCTAAAAAAAAAAAAGCATTGACACTGCACTAATTGCACTGGGCAGGAAGGGGTTAACATGAGGGCAATCAAAGGGTTAACTGTGTGCTGGGAATGTTTTACTATGGGGTGATGTCTGTGTGCTCACTGTGCACAGTCATCCAAAGCAGTGTGCTGAGATGATAGGGAGGAGAACTGTTAGTAAACAAAACAGTCCTCCTCTCTGTCGGAGATGCTTGGTAATCACCAGGCGTCAGCGGGTAATTACCGGCCGGGACCTGGTGATTGACCCCTACCTGGAAATGCAAAATCACGTATATATACACGTGATTTTGCACACCTGTGCTGCCCTGTAGCAGTATTTCTGCTATAGGGCTGTCGGGAAGAGGTTAAACAAATCTGAAATAATGAAACTAATTTTTGTCCGAAATTCAAATCGAATTCAGAAACAAAATCGAATCAAAATTAAATTTTTTCAAAATTAAATTTACTTAAAAATATAAACCTATTGCTGACTGTTGCTGATTTCCTTCAAAGACCGAATGGGTTATTACATTACATTGAGTTTATATAGCGCCAAAGGGTTTGCTCAGCGCTGTACAATAGAGGGGGGACAATACATGGCACAGTACAGCAACTACAAACAGCACACGAGGGGTTATAGGGCCCTACTCTTTCGAGCTTACAATCTAGGAGGGAGGGGGTAGTGGTACAGGAGGAAGTGGCTGTGGGGGATGGAGTGGTAGGAGGAATGAAGGTGAGCAGCAGTTAGGTGAGGGTGGGGTAGGCTTCCCTGAAGAGGTTATTTACTAAAACTGTATGGTGCAGCTCTGCATAGACAACAATCCGTTTTCAGGTGTCATTGACAAAGCTTAACTGAACAAGCTGAAGTTAGAAGCTGATTGGCTACCATGGACAGCTGTACCAGATTGAGTGCACCTGTTTTAGTAAATTTACCCCTGTGTGTATTAGTGTTAGAATATAACCGTCTTCCAAAATTCAAATTTGTAAAGAATATGATAAAATAAAACAGAATAGAATAGAAAAAAAAGCAATAGAATAAAATAGAATCAGTGTGAATAGATTAAAAAAGAATAGACTAAAGTAGAGCACAACAGAATAGAAAAGAATAGAATAAAATAGAATAGAACATAAAGGAATAAAATAGAAAGAGAACAGAATTGAAAACAAAAGAGTAGAAAACGGAATAGAAATGAATAGAATATAAAAGAATAGAATAAGATAGAATAGAAAATAAAGGAATAGAATAGAAAATAAAAGAATTGAATAGAAAAAATAGAATAGAATACACCTGTCCCACCAAAATTCAGGAGGAATTGTGCTAGAAGAGGAGGGCGATTTTGAAGGCCGACCTCCCCTAACCCCCCCCCAGCATAAGTCATTATACCTTCCAAGGAGCCCCCTTGCACATATCCTTTTAATTCCCCTCCCACAAATAAAAAATGTGGACAGCAATAGAGGGGGCCACTGCAGCAGCGAGGACCCTGAGCACTCTGTAAAAGATGTGGTCAAGTATCCTGAATGCCCACACTAGCGCACTGTGTTATGTATCCTAAACCCAACACTGACTGCAGTACTCGGTTACACAACCCTGACCCCTGCACTCTGTGAAGGGAAATCTCCCCAATGGATCACATAGGGCAAAAAAAAAAAAAACACTGAAAGAAGTTATAGCCCTCTCTTACTAGCCCAGAAGACAATGAGGATACACAAGCAAATAAAACAGCCACTGGCTCAGAAAACAATGTGGATACACAAGCCAATACAGCAACCACTGGCCCAGAAGACCATGATTACACACTAGCCAATACAACAACCACTGTTCCAGAAGTCAATGAGGACACATAAGCCAATAAAACAGCCATTGACCTAGAAGACACTGAGATTACACAAGTCAATACACCAACCACTGGAATAGAAGACAATGAGGATGCACAAGCCAATAAAACAACCACTGGCCCAGAAGACTGAGGATACTTAACCACTGGCCAAAAAGGCCATGAGGAAACACAATCCAATAAAAAAACTACTGGTCTAGAAGACAATGAGGATGCACAAGCCAATACAGCAACTGCTGATCCAGAAGATAATGAGGATACACAAGTCAGTACAGCAATCACTCACCTAGAAGACAATGATGATACACCAGCCAATAAAACAACCACTGGTCCAGAAGACCATGAGGAAACACAAGCCAATATACCAACCACTGGCCTAGAAGACAATGAGAATTCACAAGCCAATACACCAACCACTGTCCTAAAAGACCATGAGGAAACACAAGCCAATAAACCAACCACTGGCCTAGAAGAACAGAAGGATACACAAGTCAATAAAACAACCACTGATTCAGAAGACAATGAGGATACACAAGCCAATAAACCAACCACTGGCCCAGAAGAAAATGAGCACACACAAGCCAATATAACAACCACTGTCCTAGAAGACAATCAGTATACACAAGCCATTAATACAACCACTGGCCTATAAGACAGTGAGAATACACAAGCCAATACATCAACCATAGGCCTAGAAGAAAATGAGGGATCACAAGCCAATAAAACAAACACTGGCCTGGAAGCCCATGAGGATATACAAGCCAATAAAACAACCACTGATTCAGTAAACAGTGAGGATACACAAGTCAATAAAACAACCAGTGGCCCAGAACACAATAAAAACACACAAGCCAAAAAAAAACAGCCACTGTCCTAAAATACCTTTGAGATTACACAAGCCAATAAAATAAACCACTGTCTCCAAAGACAATAAGGATACACAAGACAATACAACAAGCACTGGCATACAAGACCATGCGGATAAACAATCCTATAAAACAACCACGGGCCCAGAAGACCATGAGGATACACAAGCCAATATAACAACCACTGGCCCAAAAGACCATGAGGATACACAAGCCATTAATACAACCATTGGCCTATAAGACAGTGAGAATCTACAAGCCAATACATCAACTATAGGCCTAGAAGACCATGAGGGATCACAAGCCATTAATACAACCACTGGCCTATAAGACAGTGAGAATACACAAGCCAATACATCAACCCTAGGCCTAGAAGACCATGAGGGATCACAAGCCAATGAAACAAACACTGGCCTGGAAGCCCATGAGAATATACAAGTCAATAAAACAACCACTGATTCAGTAAACAGTGAAGATACACAAGTCAATAAAACAACCACTGATTCAGTAAACAGTGAGGATACACAAGTCAATGAAACAACCACTGGCCCAGAAGAAAATGAGGATACACAAGCCAATAAAACAACCACTGGCCCAGAAGACCATGATGATACACAAGCCAATAAACCAACCACTGGCCCAGAAGACCATGAGGATACACAAGCCAATAAACCAACCACTGGCCCTGAAGACCATGAGGATATACAAGCCAATAAACCAACCACTGGCCCAGAAGACCATGAGGATACCCAAGCCAATAAACCAACCACTGGCCCAGAAGACCATGAGGATACACAAGCCAATAAACCAACCACTGGCCCAGAAGACCATGAGGATACCCAAGCCAATAAACCAACCACTGGCCCAGAAGACCATGAGGATACACAAGCCAATAAACCAACCACTGGCCCAGAAGACCATGAGGATACACAAGCCAATAAAACAACCACTGGCCCAGAAGACCATGAGGATACACAAGCCAATAAATCAATCACTGGCCCAGAAGACCATGAGGATACCCAAGCCAATAAACCAACCACTGGCCCAGAAGACCATGAGGATACACAAGCCAATAAACCAACCACTGGCCCAGAAGACCATGAGGATACACAAGCCAATAAACCAACCACTGGCCCAGAAGACCATGAGGATACACAAGCCAATAAACCAACCACTGGCCCAGAAGACCATGAGGATACACAAGCCAATAAAACAACCACTGTCCCAGAAGACCATGAGGATACACAAGCCAATAAACCAACCACTGGCCCGGAAGACCATGAGGATACCCAAGCCAATAAACCAACCACTGTCCCAGAAGACCATGAGGATACACAAGCCAATAAACCAACCACTGGCCCAGAAGACCATGAGGATACACAAGCCAATAAACCAACCACTGGCCCAGAAGACCATGAGGATACACAAGCCAATAAACCAACCACTGTCCCAGAAGGCAATGAGAGTAGGCAAGCCAATACAGCAGCCAATGGCCTAGAAGACAATGAGGATACACAAGTCAATCCAACAACCAGGGCTGTATGGTTATTCAGCAAAGAATGCCTACAGTGTTCAGGTAGTGAAAGGGTGTAAAGTCGGAAAATACAGCAGCTTCTAATGAAAATCTATACACTTTCAGCCAATGCTGTCAGTCAAGCACATCTCTATTCTCTAATGCTTTCCATGTAACAAGATCTCCTTGTAGTTTACCATAATAAGACTAAGTAGGCTAAAATGTTGTCCTAGGTGTATATTAACATAATAACATCTGACAAAATAGGCATCTCTAAGTGACCAATTTCAGGCATTAAATAAGATAACTACAGCCCCTACAATAGTCCTATGCTTCACGAGTATAGAGAAGGCAATGCAAAATTGAATTTAAAATTATCTCCTTTCGCACAGAAACATGACTGTTCCTGGGTAATTATCTAAGATAATGCCTGCAAATTTCAGCAGACTTTTCCTTTTATAATTGCCGAAGTTCACCGAGGTGTACCCACCAGACGGAGGTCAAAAAATTCTTTGGTACATGCGACAAGTCATTTCTCTCCATTATTGCATGAAACACATACGAGTTGTCTGTACACAACAAGGAACATTATCGCCCGGGTTTACGCTTCTCTAAATGAACGTTATTATCATTACAATATCCGTCACGCTATTGGCCCGGCGTCCAACAAATTTTTAAGCGCTCTCCAAGTGAGTGAGTGTTTTTATTGTTTTAATGGCAGAGACCGCGGACCGTATTTAAAATAACAGATTGCGGCAAAAGTGGAGATAACTGGTTTGTGTTTGCATAAGGTGCCCCGCCGAATCCATTTTCCACAATAGGTTTGCTGCTTACTGTCCCGTTCTTTGATCAATCGCTTTAGCGCATACGGTAATGAATTCTGAAGATGTCACTTGTGCCTGATTTAATGGCTATTAAAATGCTCGCATTGTGCGGACACCTTCCCTGAAGTCTTAGCGCGGGGAACTAAAGTCCACTACATATTGGACGTACGCGCACAAACATAGGCTTGGCGGCCTGAAACGCAACATATAACCTTGAAATAGCAAAGTGAGCTGACGAAAAAAAGATGGTCGATGGTGGAAATGTTATATAATTCTTTGCTGTGCATGAAGAGGACCTGGCATACCTGTTGATGTTATAGCAATGCATGCTAAGCAATGTGGAAGTGCTTAAAGAGGAACTCCATCCTTATTTTCATTCTATAATTTGTCCCTATATAAGGCTTCATGCACACGGGACGTTTTTACAGCGGCTGTTTTTGGCGTCAGGCCTTTTTTTTTCTGCAGCCAGTAAACCCCCCAGCATGTTATCCTATGTGTCCATGCACACATAGGCTTTAATCTGCATTTTTAGGCAAGGGCATTTTCAAACCCAGAACTACTGCGGTTGAAGAGGAGTTTTTCAGCTGTAAAAGCGCTCTAACACTGAAAAACGCTGCTATCTGACGTTTATCAGCATTTCTGAGAATCAAGCTTTTTATAAAGCAATATTTTGGAAACTGCCATTTTTCTACAGTAAATTCCTTCATTTCCCAGTGTGCTTTGCTGCTCTTGCTTTTATTGTCTGACCTGTGCTGTGTGCAAACAGGAAATTATTTTTATGGACATTTCCCCAATGTCCCTTGCTGCCTCATTGTCTCAGCTGACTGGACTGTGTGCAAGCAGGAATTTCCTTTTATGGACATTTCCCAAAGACCTTTGCTGCCTCATTGGCTCAGCTGACTGAACTGTGTGCAAACTGCTATAGGTATAGATAGGACTATTGAAAAAAGTTGAAAACACCTAGACCTAGACACTACTAGCACAAGAAAACAAAACAAATCAAATGGTGTTGCACTAATATCAATAGTACTAAGGACACAATAATTCGAAGAGTGGGGAGACAGAAACAATAACCCCAAAACAGAGGTGATAAGTATAAAGGCCTGAATCTAGACCTAATTAGGTGCAATATGAACTGAGAAAAAGACAACGTGAGTAATAATCAGCAAGTGAACATAAATAATGCATATAAATGTGATGATGAAGTCACGGGACAGTGACGTAACGCGTGGGTTACGTCACTGTCCCATGGAGCGTAGTAAATAATACATAAAAATGTAAAGGCCTGAACCCAGACCAAACTAAGTGCAATATAGATTGTGATTAAATACAACGTGAACAATAGTCACCAAGTGAGCATAAATAATGTATTCAACATAATAGGACTAACACATCCTAAACAAAAGTGCACAAAAAACACTGTGCAAAGAAAACTGTGCCAAAATAAAATGGCAAAAAATATGTGCAAAACTAATCATACAAGGTGCATGAAACTATAAATGCATCATAAATAATACATACAAATGTAAAGGCCTGAAACCAGACCAAACTAAGTGCAATATAGATTGTGATGAAAACAACGTGCACAATAATCGACAAGTGAACATAAATGATGTATTCAAAAAATAGGACTAACCAGGGCGGACTGACCATTTGGAAACTCGGGCACTGCCCGAGGGCCCGGGGTCAGTCGGGGGCCCCATGAGATGCCCCTGGTACCTTTATCATAGGCTTTTTGGAGTTTGGGCAAGGACACAGGGGCCCCATGATCCCCTATTGCCCGGGGGCCCCATGAGTTGTCAGTCCGCCCCTGGGACTAACACGTCCTAAATAAAAGGGCACAAAAAGCGCCGTACAAAGAAAACTGTGACAATAAAAAAGCAAAAAAAAATGCACAAAACTAATCATACAAGGTGCATGAAACTAAAAATGTACCTTATAATCAGGATTGATGCCAGTGAAAAAACGCACAGTGGAAATAAACGTGCGTCAATAAGCACAAAAAATAATGAAAGCAACGTGACATCAGGGGCGGACTGACCATTTGGAAACTCGGGCACTGCCCGAGGGCCCGGGGTCAGTAGGGGGCCCCATGAGATGCCCCTGGTATCTTTTTCATAGGCTTTTTTGAGTTTGGGCAAGGACACAGGGGCCCCATGATCCCCTATTGTCCGGGGGCCCCATGAGTTGTCAGTCCGCCCCTGCGTGACATATAACAAATAATGAGTGACCATAAACATAAGAGATCATCAAATCTGCATAATGTCCATATACATAGACCTCCAACTCCTAACGAACAAAGCAACTGGGAGAAATGAATGATAGATCCGTCACTGGCTAAAATGCCTCCTCACCTCCACGCCAAGACCCCAATGGGCTACACAGCTTTCAGGCCTCACACTCCCAGGGCCCTTAATAGATATCGAAAATGATGGAATCACACCGATCACAGGAATATGGCCTTCCTCACCGTAAAACCAGAATGATTTCAGTAGTGTTGAAAATGGTAATCCTTTTCACAGGAACATCAGCCGGCTCAGACGCACCCCAGAGAAAGAGAGAGAGAGCGCTCCCATAGTGTAGTAATTTTAAAACAAAAACTTTAATGGAGAAATGCCAAATGAACACTTACATCACATCAGTTGAAATCAGGCCTCAAACACATGTATTGATATGGGTTTATACTTCCAGGGTGTACCAAAATGGCGGCGACCATCACCACGCTCCATGGGACAGTGACATCATCCAACAACCCACGTGTTACGTCACTGTCCCGTGACTTCATCATTACATTTTTATGTATTATTTATGTTCACTTGCTGATTATTACTCACGTTGTCTTTGTCTCAGTTCATATTGTACCTAACTAGGTCTGGATTCAGGCCTTTATACTTATCAGCTGTGTTTTGGGGTTATTTATTTTTTTTGTCTCCCCACTCTTCAAATTATTGTGTCATAGTACTATTGATATTAGCGCAACACCATTTTATTTGTTTAATTAACCTACCAGCATGTCTTTGAAGGATGGGAGGAAATTGGAGTACACAGAGGAAACCCACGCAGGCACAGGGAGAATGAGCAGACTCCAGATAGGTGGTGCCGTGGTTGGGATTCAAACCAACAACCCTAATGCTGCCAGCCAGCTAATCGTGTACAAGAAAAATACAAAAACTGTTTTAATTTTTTTATTGCACATGATTGGTTGACAGAAGTCAACAGAGCATAACCTCATTCAATAAGCTCTAGGGAAGATTTCCTTGCAAATTGAACAACCTATTTGCCTTTAGTAAATCAACTCTTTAAATTCCAAATGTCTTACAAAAATATTCAATTCTGAAGGTAAATAGACTCTTCACTTTGCAATGTGAAGCTTCACCACACTCAAAAAGCTAAGGGAAAGTTCCCTTGCAAAGTGCAACTTTCCTTGCAAAGTGACCATCATATTTGCTTTTAATAAACCATATTTCTGTAAAATTCTGTAATATTTAGTAGGCACGGGGTTGATATACAAAAGGCAAATAGGGTGTTCACTTTGCAAGGAAAATTGCAGTTTGCAAGGGATGCTGCACATTGCAAGGGAATTTCTCTCAGAGCTTAGTGATTGAGATGAAGCTCTGTTGACTTCCATGCACCCCTAAATACCAAAAATATTTAAAAAAAATGTGTATTGGCTTTTTAGTAAATATACTTCATACATGGTTAAAATGCTCGGGAATGTTTTCACATTACTTGTACCCTGCAGCAAATTCTATGAACTTTCCAATTATGTGACCTCTATTTTTTAGCATGAAAAGTACAGAAAAATAAAATATTATGTTCACCCTTTCCATGATACAAGACCGTTCTGATGCTGTACACCATATAACATTCTTTTTTCTATTTTTACTTTTCTTTTTTTAGATGTCATTAAGGGGTCTGATACATTGCTGTAGGTCTTGTAGCAGCAGTCAAGGGAATATCGGTGGTTTATCAGGAAGATGAACTTTTCAAAATTTAGGACCTCCTGAAGGTAAGAATCCGGGATGAAAGAAGAAGAAATATTAGGATTAATGACACGGGTGACCTCAGAGTCATGTGTAGGAGCCGCCATGCCAATGACTTTGGAGTTTATTGTCAAGTTCAGAAGAGTGAAGAAGGTGATGTGGAACATCACATAACGAGCTTGCCCCACAATCTGTTGGTGGATTTCTTTGTCCTTTAGAGATGTTTTTCTAGCTCTCTTTCCAATCATACAATAAGTAGCCTTATACACTCACCGGCCATTTTATTAGGTACAACGTGCTAGTGCCAAGAAAATCTCCCCCACACCATTCCACCACCACCACCAGCCTGAACCATTGATACAAGGCAGGATGGATCCACCACACCATGACACCACCAGCCTGAACCATTGATACAAGGCAGGATGGATCCACCACACCATGATACCACCACCACCAGCCTGAACCGCTGATACAAGGCAGGATGGATCCACCACACCATGACACCACCACCACCAGCCTGAACCATTGATACAAGGCAGGATGCATCCACCACACCATGACACCACCACCACCAGCCTGAACCACTGATACAAGGCAGGATGGATCCATGCTTTCAGGTTTATGCCACATTCTGACCCTACCATCTGAACATAGCAGCAACCAGTCTACCCATTCTCCTCTGACATCAACAAGGCATTTTCCTCCACACAACTGCCGCTCACTGGATATTTTCTCTTTTCGGACCATTCTATGTAAACCCTAGAGATGGTTGTGCATGAAAATCCCAGTAGATCAGAAGCTTTTGAAATACTCAGACCAGTCCATCTGGCACCAACTACCATGCCACATTCAAAGTCATTTAAATCCCCTTTCTTCCCCATTCTGATGCTCGGTTTGAACTTCAGCAAGTCCGCTTCACCACGTCTAGATGGTTAAATGCACTGAGTTTCTGTCATGTGATTGGCTGATTAACAATTTGTGTTACCAAGCAATTGAACAGGTGTACCTAATAAAGAGGCTGGTGAGTGTATATGGAACACATAAGTGCATACTGGAATGAACTGTGGGGAAAAAAAGAGTCTACGTTGCTCATACCAAACAAACAGATCAAAGGTGACATTTTACATATTTTTCCTTTAATAAGTTTCCATGAGATCTAAACAATGAATGAGCAGCAATAGCTTCAGTCATTCTAGTGCAGGGGTCACCAAACTGTGGCACACGGGCTGAATGTGGCTCTTAGCTTGCCTTTATCTGGCCCTTGGAGCACTACTCCTCCAACTGACATCAGAGACAGGAACTAATTCTCCAACTGACACCAATTATGGGGCACTATTCCTACCAATGACACTAAGGATGCGATTTTTACTCCCACTGATACTGGGGCATTTTCTACTCCCACTGGCCACAGTCCAGGCCACCTAAAATTTGAAAGGCAGTAAACTGGCCCTTTGTTGCAAATGTTTGAAGACCCCTGTTCTAGTACAATGGTCTTCCAACTATAGCTTAGGGGGGAGTCAAATCTAGCCCTCTACAGGATTTTATGTAATCTGCAACTCTGGTAAATGGCGTATCCTAAGATTTAGTGCATAAACTGAGGATTCAATTTGGATGGCCTCTGATTCTTATGGGAACTCTGATATAAGTGGAGACTCTGAGCCAGCGATTCCCTACAATGTAAAAGCCATCCTAGCGTCTCATTAGCTGCTAGATTGCTTTTACAGGTGGCAGGAGGGGTCATCCTCATCCTCCACGGCTCTCTCAGGTTCTCCTGTCCCACCAAGAGACCTGACAGTGCAGCAGGTGGCTGTGCCAGCTTACCATAGAGGTGTTCACAGACCTGATTGTCTCTGATTGCCTCTATAGCAGGGGCAGACTGACCATTTGGAAACTCAGGCACTGCCCGAGGGCCCGGGGTCAGTAGGGGGCCCCATGAGATGCCCCTGGTACCTTTTTCATAGGCTTTTTTGAGTTTGGGCAAGGACACAGGAGCCCCATGATCCCCTATTGCCCGGGGGCCCCATGAGTTGTCAGTCCGCCCCTGCTCTATAGTATTAAAAACTGGAAGCAACCTCTATTTTGTCACTTCTGGTCTCAGTGTTTTGTTTACAAGCTATTGCTAGCTTGTACAAGCATCCGATCAGACCAGTTTTGGTTTGGTCTGATGCTGTTAAGGGCAGAGGAGACATCTGGGGTCTAATAGACCCAGGGGCGGACTGACAACTCATCAGGCCCCCGGGCAATAGGGGATCATGAGGCCCCTGTGTCCTTGCCCAAACTCAAAAAAGCCTATGAAAAAGGTACCAGGGGCATCTCATAGGGCCCCCTACTGACCCCGGGCTCTCGGACAGTGCCCGAGTTTCCAAATGGTCAGTCCGCCCCTGAATAGATCTCAGATATCTCAGTAACTGCTGATTGTTGTCACAAGGGCTGTTTACGTAAACATAAATAAATAAAGAGACAGTTAAAAAAAAAATCCAAATAAAATAAATAATTAAAAAAAAAAGTCACAGTGCCCTCCATCCACCCTCTGCTTGCGCACAAAGGAGATCTTCAGTCCTGTACGAATGTGTAAACGGTGATCACACCACATATGTGAAGTAACATGGCAAACATCAGAGTGAGAGTTCTAGCACCAGACCTCCTATGTATCTTTAAACTGATGACCTGTAGAGGCATTTAAAGCATCATTTATGGAGATTTTTAGGTACTATAGTTTGGCGCCATTCCACAGATGTGTGCAATTTTAAAGCATGACATGTTAGCTATGTATTTACTTAATGTAACATCATTTTTTATATTTTATAATAAAACGGGTTTTATGTTGTGTTTGTGTGCACTAAAATGCATTAAAGTGTATTTTATCCCCCAAAAAATTGGCTTTTAAAAAAAAACGCTGCTCAAATATCATGCAACATAAAAAATTACAACACTCACCATTTGATTCTCTAGGGCCTCTGCTTAAAAAACTTATATAATGTGTTGGGGTTCTAAGTAATTTTCTAGCAAAAAAAGATGATTTTTTTTTACATGCAGGAGAGAAGTGTCAGAATAGGCTTAGGTTAGCAAGTGGTTAAAACATTGAATTACAATATTGGGAAGCAATTGTATCTGCTATGTTATTTTTTTTTTTTATTTGCTATATTTTATTTTTAAAGGTGGAGTTACACTTTAAAGGGAAAATGTCAGTTTGATAGCCAGGCAACTGCCATTTTCAGAGAAATGTCAATAATAACAACTTCAACATTTCTAAGAAGCCTGATTTCCTTTAAAGTGGACCTGCATACAGATCTGTAGACTTCATTTGGGAAAATACAACTAAAACAAAAGGTGCCTTTTGCTGAAAAGTTGTCAATATTTTATCCACTTGCCTACCGGGCACTTATACCTCCTTCCTTACCAGGCCAATTTTCAGCGCTGTCATACTTTGAATGACAATTGCGCGGTCATGCAACATTTTACTCATATGACGCCACCCCCCCCTCCTTCCCACAGAAGCAACATTTAGGACAGGAGCTGTTATGTAGCTTACCTGTGTCCCATTTTGATCCAGTCCATGAAGGCACTGCTGGAGGAGGGGTAGAGAGGGTGTGTAGTTGACGTTAGAGGGGCGTTCTGATCACCAATGTAAAGGGCATTCTTCCCACTGATCACCATGTAAGGAGCATTCTTTCCACTGACCACCAGTGTAAGGAGCATTCTTCCTACTGACCACCATGTAAGGAGCATTCTTCCTACTGACCACCAGTGTAAGGAGCATTCTTCCCACTGACCACCAATGTAAGGGACATTCTTCCCACTGATCACCAATGTAAGGGACATTCTTCCCACTGACCACCAATGTAAAGAGCATTCTTCCCACTGACCACCAATGTAAGGAGCATTCTTCCCGCTGACCACCAATGTAAGGAGCATTCTTCCCGCTGACCACCAATGTAAGGGACATTCTTCCCGCTGGCCACCAATGTAAGGGACATTCTTCCCACTGACCACCAATGTAAGGGACATTCTTCCCACTGACCACCAATGTAAGGGACATTCTTCCCACTGACCACCAAAGTAAGGGACATTCTTCCCAATGACCACCAATGTAAGGGACATTCTTCCCGCTGACCACCAATGTAAGGGACATTCTTCCCACTGACCACCAATGTAAGGGACATTCTTCCCGCTGACCACCAATGTAAGGGACATTCTTCCCACTGACCACCAATGTAAGGGACATTCTTCCCACTGACCACCAATGTGAGGGATATTCTTCCCACTGATCACCAATGTGAGGGGAATTCTTCCCACTGACCACCAATGTAAGGGGCATTCTTCTCACTGACCACCAATGTAAGGGATATTCTTCCCACTGATCACCAATGTAAGGGACATTCTTCTAACTGACCACCAATGTAAGGGGCATTCTTTCCAATTCTTCTTTATTAAAAGGCTTGCAATCAATAAACATAAATCCATATACAGAATATTAAAAAATAAATAAGTATATACATATTTATACAAAAAAGAAAATAAATATAGCAAAACCTGCTCTCAGCACCGGGGAAAATAAATGTTACTAAGACACACATCACTACACCAGACATCAAACCTGTGAGGTCAAGAAACAACCCTGCCCCCATTATGCATGCAGCCCTTCTTCAAAAAGAAGATCTTAACCAACAAAAACTAAGGGAATGAAAAGAACAGCATAAGAAAAGAGCCCCTCACTCAGAGATAAACAGTTCACCAAAGGCAGGTCTGATATTCCTCCATGCCCTTATCCAGACCGCCCGAGACTCCCTGCCCTTCTCAAGACCCCAAATTTTCCCAACCTCACCGAGAATATCGTGCACCACCACCTCAACAGGGAGGACTTTCTTCCGCAGAGTAATCTGACACCGTGCATTCCACATGAAGTAACGAACAACTATACTAACTAAAAAAAGTGTATCCAAATCAAAGTCCCAGTGAGCTGGGAATGCCCCGTGCACCCACTCTGCATAACTCATGTGATAGAGAAAGGGAATGCCCAGAACCCTCTCCACCCTTTTATACACCTCTATGTAAGGAGACACGAGCAGAAAGTGGTCCATAGACTCCAATTTGCCAACACACTCCGATCTAGGACAATCCCGATCATCCACAGGGTGGTGCTTCAGGTTCCCTCTCACATAGAGCCTTCCATGGAAAGCAAGCCAGGCTTGATCCCTAAACTTCAAAGAGATTCTCTCCAAATTAATTAACCATTAGCCGCCCGGCCAATGGCCGTTTGGCGGCTTGAAATGTGCTCCTGTATTCTGGGTGCACGCTATTTGGCGTGCTCCCGCACATGCGCGGTTTGCGCGGTTGCAGAGTGACGCAGCAGTGCGATCTGTCACCGCCCGTGCACCTCGGACACGGCCGATGACAGATCCGAGTACCGGCTCCCGTTGCCGGTACCATGTGACCTGCTGTGACCAATCACAGCAGGTCACATGACAGTTGTATACAATGGATGGCTTCATTCATGATGCCATCCATTGTATACTAGTGCCTAGCTGTGAATGGTCACAGCTAATCACATGCACATGTCATGTGATTAGCTGTGACCAAATCACAGCTAAGCACAAAAAAAAAAAAAAAAAAGAAAAGAAAAGCTGAATGAATCGATTTCATTCAGGTAAATGCTTGCTTATAGCAAAGTAATTCTTTGCTATAAGCAAATTATGTAAAAAAAAAAAAAAAAAAATACTGATCACTTCCCCAAAGTAGTACAGTGTTACTATGGTAACATTGTACTATTTTGGTCATAGTAAAATATAAAAACAAAATCTTAAAAAAAAAAAAAAAAAATGTAATAAAAAATTAAATATAATAAAAAAAAAAAAGAAATTAAAAAAAAAATATATATATATATTTTTTTCATACTGTCACCAGTCAGTGTCGCTGTTCACCGCCATGCCAGTTATATGATGACGCTGTACTGCACTGGTGACAGTATGTAAAAAAAAAAAATAGTGAAAATAATTTTTTTAATTTTTTCATTTTCCGAAAAATTATGACAAAAAAATACAACTTCAAAAAACTCGCCATGCCTCTTATGAAGTACGTCGGACTGTCTACTCTGCAAAAAGGGGTCATTTGGGGGATATCTGTACTGTTCTGACATTCTTGGACCTCAAGATATTAGATTGGCTGTCAGTACTTCAGGATTGATCAATATTCAGATCTATACCATAGTTTGTGAACTCTATAACTTTCCTACAAACTAAAAAATACATCATAATTTGGGTTATTTTCACCAAAGACATGTAGCAGAATACATCTCGGCCTAAATTTATGAAGAACAATTATTTATTTGTAAACTTTTATAACAGAAACAAAGAAAAATGTGTTTTTTTTTCAAAATGTTTGGTCTTTTTTTGTTAATTTAGCAAAAAATAAAAACCCCAGCGGTGATTAAATACCACCAAAAGAAAGCTCTAGTTGTGTGAAGAAAATGATAACATTTTAGTTTGGGTACAATGTTGTATGACCGCGCAATTGTCATTCAAAGTGTGAGAGCGCTGAAACCTGAAAAATGGCCTGGGCAGGAAGGTGTAAAATTGCACGGTATTGAAACGGTTAAAAGCAACCCCTCCCTCATTACGGAGCCTGGGCAATCCTTTAAGGCCAGTGACACACTGAAAGCAGAAGCTTCCTGGGAAGGGACCTGATATCCTCCACTGTCACCTGCCACTGTAGAAGTATTTTCAGACACGGGGCAACATAAGCTGGGAGCTTGCCATGGACTCTCAGACTTTTCACTGGCCCGCCATCTTCCCAGCAGCGTAGAAAAGGTTTAAACCAAGATAGAAAAATACCCATCCATCCCGGCAGGGTCTCTGCTGACATATTACCAAGATTGTACTTTAAAAAGAACAAAGAAAATACATTTCCATTCCTAGGCCACCCTCCCGCCTGGACAGGTAAATTACATTGTGTTTGATCAGGTTCAGCCTATTTCCCCATAACAGTTGGAACAAACAGCTGTATACCCTTGCATAGAGAGATACCGGCAAGATACAGATGAAGTTGGTATATAAAAAGATTGGGATCAGGTAAGTTTTAATCAAGTCAACCCTCTCCCGCAAGGAGAGCCTCCATCTCTTCCAACTCGCTATTTTGGCATTGGCATCCACCAATGTGCTTTCCCAATTTTGGTGACCATAGTCACAAGGACCAAATTTAATGCCCAACACTTTAATTTCCTGCTGGGGCTCCGGGAAGGCATCCGGAAGTTCAAAGCTTTCATTCTCCTCACCCATCCAGAAAACTTCACTCTTTTCATGGTTGACTTTACAGCCAGAAGCCTTCCTGTACTGCTCTATCACAGAGACCACCTCCTGTGCCTCCTCAGTTCCAGAGATAATAACAGACACCTCATCAGCATAAGCCATGACCTTCAAAGGTGGCACACCAGCAATGCCTAGAGGCACCCCACACAAAGATTCACCCTCTAGCTTTCTTACAAAGGGGTCGATTTCAAAAGCATATAGCAGGGGGCTCAAAGGACATCCCTGGTGCACACCAGAGTCAACCTCAAAAGGCCATCCAACCCAACCATTAACAAGTAGAAAGCTCTCAGCTCCTCTATATAATGTCTTCAGCCAATCTATAAACCTCCCCTGTAGGCCATATCTACCAAGTAGCAACCACAGATATTAATGATTCACTCGATCAAAAGCTTTTGCTTGATCCAATGCCAGGAAGTATTTTCTCCATCCAGCAGCCCTGCATCATTCCAAAGCCTCCTGGACAGCCGAAACTTCTGAAAAGGTACTTCTGCCTTTGACCGAACAGTGCTGATGGCTGGGCAATAAATTGCCTGCTACTGAAGACAAGCGCCAAAAAAGAAGCTTTGCCAAGATCTTTCTATCAACATTGAGAAGATTGATGGGGCACCAGTTCTCAATCATTGAGGGGTCTTTACCTTTTGACAGAAGAATCACAGAAGACGGCCTCATGGAGAGATGGAGAACACCCTCTTCTAGACAGCTGTTAAAAACCTCCACTAAAAAGGGAGACAGAATGGACTTAAAACACTTGTAAAATCCAGCTGTCAATCCATCTGCCCCAGGCGATTTTTTGGTCTATAGCACAAACTACCTATCTGCTGAAATTGATTATGTCAAATTCATCAAAAGCAATGTACCATTTCCCAATCCTGGAATAGAATCCAGAAAGCTTTCTATCCTGTCCCGGGTAAGGTCCTTTCTTCCCAGGAGGTCTGCATAATATGACCCAAAGATCTCCAAGATCCCTGATTTGGACTTCATCAGGGAACCTGTACTGTCTTTCATGCCAATGACTGTCTTAACTGCTATGCCTTGCTTACAGTTCTGGTAAGGGCAAGTGATATTTCCCATATTCCCTCTCCAGAACAAAGGAGGCATGCCAGTCATATTGACACTTCCTAAGAAGAAGCTTCACTTAAGAGATCTCACCTGGATCTCCTCCATACGATACAAGACAATCAAGCTTCCTCCGCAAATGCCGGTAGGCAATATACATACCAAACTGTTTCTTCTTACTTATGGCCTTGAAAAGTCCAATCGCCCTTTGTTTCACAAGCTCCCACTTCTCTGACTTACCATTTCATCACCTGACAAAACTGAATAGGTGTTGCCAAGAGGGACCCCTCCTGGGTCTGATTCTGAGGAATGGAGGACAGCACTTCTCATCTTCCCCTTCTTCTTTTTCTTCCTTTTGACCCTCTCCCACCCCTCATCAACTGAATCCCCTTCAGCAGGAGGTTAGACATGGGACATGGACAACCCTCCCTCAGCCCCGTTGGCTCCACTTCCCTCCAGCACCCCCAAACTCTCCTGACCTGGGACAGGTACTTGAAGTGGAGTAGGCTGAGGGGGAATATCTGCTAAACCCGCCCCCCCCCCCAGCAGCTTCCGCTAGTCTGGAGGATTTACGTACAGTAGGATTAGGAACAGGAGGGACAGACTCAGGGATGACATTACTAGGGGAAACAGAATCTGACACAACAGACACAAGTGGGGCAACAACAATTTCCTCCCTAGCATCAGCTGTCTCATCTTCTTTATCCAGCCTCTCTCTACAGCTCAGCCTCCAACCTTGACAGGTTATTTAGTACCTCTGGGCACTGACTATATGGATGACCCAGCTGCTGGCACAAATTGCACCCAATCTGGGTGCATTCTTTGGCCAAATGGCCTAAATCCTGGCACAGTGAGCACTTCTTGATGGTGCACGATGATGCAAAATGTCCTTTCTCTCCACATTTATTACAAACCTAGGCTGACCCTGATATAAAATGGTCAGCCTATCCCTCCCCAGAAGAGCAGAGCAGGTGCTGAACCACATTGCCCAGCAACCTCAATTGCAGCGACACTGTCCAGCCACCCTCCTCCTTACTGGTGGGGTTCACTCCCCGGGGTTCCCTTCCCCTCCCACTTCAACTGTACAACATTCCTCCTCCTGAACCCACCAACCACCCCACCACCAAACCTCCCAAAATTGTGACCATTAGAATTTCCAGCACTCCCTCCACCCCCCTTGGTGCGACTCCCAGAAACAGAGGCATAGCTCCCCACATTCCTCCCAGCAGCAGAAACATTTGTGTGTCTGGGAGCATATGGGGAACTCTAGCAGATACCGATTGTACAGATACGAGATTGGATGGTGAATCCTCTCTCTGCTGAGCAGGGGGAGAAATGTCATTTTTACTCTTACCAGCAACATTAACCCCTTCACTACCACCAACACATCCATTGCTTTACCAGTCTCAGCAGTCATATTACTTACTGACACATCCATAGACTTCACAGCAATGTCCGCACTCACTGCTGCAGTGACAGAAACATCAGCTCCAGCTGTCATCTCCTCCTTCAGGACAGAACTTTCAGCCCAGGAACATGTAGGCTGTTCAGACACAGCGACAGGTAAATCATCACAGACATCCATGTTTGCTCTCCACATGGTGCACTGTGCTGCTCCCTCCCCCACCAGAATCAATCAGTTCTGAAACACATGGAAGTTCAGGTGCAGCAGATTCCTTACAGCCAGTGGCCATCTTGCTTGCAGCATTCCCAGATGCACTACTGGTCTCAAAGGCAGAAGAAGCAAAATCCATGTTTGAAGTGTTTAGTGCAGATCCATCCATATTCCTGTGATGGTCTGGAGACATATCTGTCAGGGGGTTTCCCTCCATATCTGCAGAGGGTTTCTCTATAGCAGAATTACATCCAGTCGGCTCCTTGCAGAGCTCCTTCTCCTTTTGCTCCTCAGCCAGGACACCATCCACCACAGCTGGTGGGGCAGACATGCTGGAACTTCTCCATCATTACAGGCTTTGCTGGTCTGTACCTCCTCTGTCCATCCTCAGGGACTTCTGAAGGGTCATCAGAAAAAGCAAACTTGTCTGCTCTCAGGGGTGACTCCGTCTGCTGGATGAACTTCAGATTTCAATGCTGGCTCTTAACCCACTGGCTGGTTGCCGCTGACAACTCCACAGCCTGACATAGAGAGAGAGACGCAGAGGTAGATGGAGCCAGGTCATCCATTACCTGAGGATGCTGATCCACAGAACTCGCTGATGTCTGTCTGTCTGTCTGGCAAATCTCCTCTCATTGTCAAACATTTCTGCAAAGGCTCCACTTCTTGCTTTCAGCTTTTCCAATAATAAAGATTGCTTCTTTAGCTTCTCTTCCATCTGCTGTAGCTCTGGCTATATGGCCAATCTGTTCTTACTCCATGCCTGGCAGTATTTGGCTCTGCAGGATTTGTGTTCAGCTTTCAAAACATTAAGTTTTTCCTCAGCTCTTCCAGTCAATAAGAATCGATCAATAATCCTCTGTCTGTACACATCCACATCCTCGCCAGGGCCTGGACCCACAGTCTGGTCCTCCACTTCCACCTCCTCCTCACTAGGCCCGGTGTCATCAGGCGAATCCCTGGGTCAGGCATGGTTCCTGGGCCAAGCTAGCAGGCAAGGCCCAGGCCTAAGAATGCTGGTTCTCAGGGAGAGCTTGTTCAGTGTGTTCTCCTCCTTCTCCCACTGACCACCAATGTAAGGGGCATTCTTCCCACTGACCACCAATGTAAGGAGCATTCTTGCCACTGACCACCAGTGTAAGGGACATTCTTGCCACTGACCACCAATGTAAGGAGCATTCCTCCCACTGACCACCAATGTAAGGAGCATTCTTCCCACTGATCACCAATATAAGGGGCATTCTTCCCACTGACCACCGATGTAAGGGGCATTCTTCCCACTGATCACTAACGTAAGGGGCATTCTTCCCACTGATCACCAATGTAAGGGGCATTCTTCCCACTGATCACCAATGTAAGGGGCATTCTTCCCACTGATCTCCAATATAAGGGGCATTCTTCCCACTGATCTCCAATATAAGGGGCATTCTTCCCACTGGCCACCAGTGTAAGGAACATTCTTCCCATTGACCACCAATGTAAGGAGCATTCTTCCCACTGACCACCAATGTAAGGGGCATACTTCCCACTAACCACCAATGCAAGGGGCATTCTTCCCAGTAACCACCAGTGTTAGGAGCATTCTCCCCACTGACCACCAATGTAAATTACATTTTTCACAGTGACCACCAATTAATTTTGTTTAAAAATCACTTTGAAAAACACAATTTCTAACCGTGGCCATCTTGAATAAGGGCAGATGACTCATGTAGCATTTATTCATTGGAATCCATCTGCCCTTAGCTCAGGCATGCAGGCAGGAGGGTGTGTTTAGTTGAAGAAGTCCCTCCTCCCCTCCACCCATGAAGACTACTGGGATATATGGCATCATATTCGCCTAGGCCAGAAACCAGGAAGCATTTGAAGAAATGTAAAAGAAAAGTTTAAAACAAGTAAATATAATAGACCTCCCTATCCATTTACTAATGCTTGCAGTATAAGAAACTAAAAAATAGTTCATCTTAATTGAACAAGTTTATTTCTGCTTTAGGTTATAACATCATCTTGGTATTATTGTCTGTCTGTCTGTCTATCTATATGTCTATCTATCTATCTATCTATCTATCTATCTATCTATCTATCTATCTATCTATCTATTCCTCCATCTCTTTTTTTGTCCTCCTGCAGTTCGCATATATAAAGAAGTTCTTGGTCTCCTGATCCTACCTCCTATCCATTCCAGAGATCTTTGCATCCTGGAATTTGGATTCTTTTAATGACATTATCTATCTATCTATCTATCTATCTATCTATCTATCTATCTATCTATCTATCTATCTCTTTTTTTTTCCTCCTATAGTTCACATAGATAAAGAAGATCTTGGTCACCTGATCCTACCTCCTATCCATTCCAGAGATCTTTGCATCTTGGAGTTTGGATTCTTTTAATGACATTGTCCCTTTAATTTCCCTGTTCTTATCATCCCACTGTGGAGTGGCCTGGAGGCTCCCCTGATTAAATCATATGTCTGTGCTTTGAGTTTGGCTTTTCTGCAGTTGACATCTGCCCTAAATCTAAGCTCCTGCTCAGGGCTACCTCCCTTGTTCAACCTGTCAATACTAAATTTATCCAAACCTAGAATGTGGATATCCTTTTAACCTATTTATCCACATAAGATTATTCCTGCCCTGGCCCTGAGGCTTGGCGATAGGAACCTTTCCGTTCCTCGGTCCCTCCACCGGCTCTCAAGGTTGTCATTTTTTTGGGATTTACTTGTATTGTGCACTCTTGAATAAGACAGTAGCCTAGAGCTTACCAAGATATGTTGCCTGGGTCACAGCTAACATATAACCTTCAAGACAAGCAGTGCCATGTGCAATTGCTCAGAGTAGGAGTCAATTGATGTCTCTTAGAAGCTAATACGAAGTTCTTATTTTCCTGAGAGAAATGCTAGCTTGCTCTGTGTTAGGAGATGCTTGGATGTATTCCCATGTCTACATTATTACTTTTTAATGTATTCAATGGAAATAAGCACATACACTCACCGGCTACTTTATTAGGTACACGTTGGTAGTGCCAAGAAAATCTCCCCCACACCGTTACACCACCAGCCTGAACCGTTGATACAAGGCAGGATGGATCCACCACACCATGACACCACCACCACCAGCCTGAACCATTGATACAAGGCAGGATGGATCCACCACACCATGACACCACTACCACCAGCCTGAACCATTGATACAAGGCAGGATGGATCCACCACACCATTACACCACCACCACCAGCCTGAACCATTGATACAAGGCAGGATGGATCCCCCACACCATGACACCACCACCACCAGCCTGAACCATTGATACAAGGCAGGATGGATCCACCACACCATTACACCACCACCAGCCTGAACCGTTGATACAAGGCAGGATGGATCCACCACACCATTACACCACCACCACCAGCCTGAACCATTGATACAAGGCAGGATGGATCCCCCACACCATGACACCACCACCACCAGCCTGAACCATTGATACAAGGCAGGATGGATCCACCACACCATTGCACCACCACCACCAGCATGAATTATTGATACAAGGCAGGATGGATCCATGCTTTCATGTTGTTTACGCCAAATTCTGACCCTACCATCTGAATGTCGCAGCAACCAGTCTACCCATTCTCCTCTGACCTCAACAATGTATTTTCCTCCACACCATTGCTTCTCACTGGATATTTTCTCTTCGGACCATTCTCTGTAAACCCTAGAGATGGTTGTATGTGAAAATCCCAGTAGATCAGCAGTTTTTGAAATACTCAGACCAGCCCATCTGGCACCAACAACCATGCCATGTTCAAAGTCACTTAAATCCGCTTTCTTCCCCATTTTGATGCTCGGTTTTAACTTCAGCAAGTCATCTTCATCATGTCTAGATGCCTAAATGCATTGAGTTGCTGCCATGTGATTGGCTGATTAGCAATTAGTGTTACATAGTAAGCCTGGCCATACATTATACAATTTTCTTGAGATTTTTGCTTTAGATTGACCAAAATCCATATAATAGGTCAAACTCAAACAACACTTTCAGTTGTATTCAATTAGGCAGGCCCTTGCACTAGACAGTTGAAGGTAAATCTAAAAGAAATTGGGAAGAAATTGGACAGAAAATTGTATAGTGTATGGCCATCCTTAGGCTGGCCACAATTTTCTTGAGAATTTTGCTTTAGATTTACCAAAAACCATATAATATGAGGTCAAACCTAAACATCACTTTCAATTGTATCCAATTAGACAGACCCTTACACTACATAGTGGAAGGTAAATCTAAAGGAAATTGGGCAGAAATTGGACAGCAAATTGCATAATGTATGGCCAGCCTAAAGATGAGAATACACGATTAGAAAATCGACCTGTCATATGACGTCCGAGAGGCATTCGTTGGTCAAAATCGTAGCCCACATTAACCACTATAAAAAAATTGTTTGTCGGGCAATAGGTAGTGTTGACTTCCGTACAAGAGGACCTTGTAGCCACTCCCTTCGCCAGAACGAGTGATATACACAACAATGACCAGCAATGAGTATAATATCGTTTATTACATGACCTATATACATAAACAGTGATACATAAAATATAATATGCAGAATTCTGGTTTCATGATCTCATTAGGCCAATCTACTTTTAACATTTGGATTTTTTGTTCGTGTTTATGCGTGATAGCGCTTGATAGATTTTTTTCGTACGACCGTCATACCACCGCATAGAAAATCGGTCATTCGAAGCGACAACATTTTTCACTGTTGTTCAACCAGATTTTTTTGTTCGTGTTTACGAAGATTCCTTGGACATAAACATCCGAGTCATCTTCTGTTTCCGCTCATGCGTGATAGCGCTTGATAGATTTTTTTCGTACGACCGTCATACCACCGCATAGAAAATCGCTCGTTCGTATAGGAATACATTTTTCACTGTTGTTCAACACGATTTTTTCATTCACAATATCATTATCGGTTAAAACATCCTTCTCATCAACGGAGAGAAAATCGTTTGATTAGAGGTTCCGTGAAATTTTTCGGATGATTTTCTTATCATGTGTACGGGGCATAAGTCTGGATGAAAAAAGACAAAAGTCCATCCAGTATTACCAAGCAATTGAACAAGTGTGCCTAATAAAGTGGCTGATGAGTGCAAATCCATGTTCTCCACTACTCAGATATGATCTCCTAATCAGTCATGACCAGGGGCGGACTGACAACTCATGGGGCCCCCGGGCAATAGGGGATCATGGGGCCCCTATGTCCTTGCCCAAACTCAAAAAAGCCTATGAAAAAA
Source organism: Staurois parvus (assembly GCF_062004578.1). Classification (NCBI taxonomy): domain Eukaryota; kingdom Metazoa; phylum Chordata; class Amphibia; order Anura; family Ranidae; genus Staurois; species Staurois parvus. The sequence goes on from NW_028318494.1 coordinate 101,500, forward strand.
GGTATCAGGGGCATCTCATGGGGCCCCCAACTGACCCCGAGCCCTCGGGCAGTGCCCGAGTTTCCAAATGGTCAGTCTGCCCCTGGTCATGACAAAAGGAGCTCATATTAAGTTTTCCTGAGAAAGCAGGAGTTTTACAAATTTGGGAAGGTATCCTAACCCAAAAGCAAACACATATTATGTTGAAGCTTATCATTTTTTACAGGTGACATTTTCTTTTTTTAGGCTTTCTTACTTCTTTTATCATCTGGTGATCCAGCCAGTAAGTCTGATGTTTTTCAAAAGAACAAGCTCTTCAGAAGAATGTATCTGCTACAAAGATGAGACAAACCATTAACCCCTTTACACCCCAGTAACCTATATGTGGGGTGGAGCTTCAAAGTGTGACGTCATCACGTTTTTTTGGAGGGACGGCGGCCATTTTCCTGGTTGGAAACTTGATTCAAATGCTGGTAACCATCCAAAACAATGTACGAGCAACTTGTAATTAACCGCTTGCCGCCCTGCCACTGTGTATATACGTGTGCAGGGTGGCAGTGGAGCGCAAAACCACGTTTAAAAACGGGTTCCGCGCTCCCGACACTTTCGCCGGCAGGGGGCGCGCGCGCGCTCCCGCCGACCCGCGGGTGACACTATTTGATCCAGGAGGGATCAATCATTAGATTTCAGCCAGTGATTTCTGGCTGAAATCACATGATCGGTCCCTGTCCTATCCTGTCCTGTGTTGACATACACACAGGGCAGGATATGATGTCATTCTTCTCTGCCTGGACACATTCCGTTCCAGACAGAGAAGAAGACATCCAAAAAGTGAGTACACAAGCACTACACTACAGTTAGAACACTCTAGGACACATTTAACCCCCTGATCGCCCCCCCCTCCAGTTAACCCTTCACTGCCCTGTCACCAGTGTTACTGATCAGTGAAGCGATTTTTACTGATCAGTGTCGCTGGCGACTTCCGATAGAGTTAGCGCCCCTCCCAGATAGCGCCAGATTGCCCGCCAGTACACCAGTAATCCCGTTTAACCCCTTGATCACCCCCCCCTCCAGTTAACCCCTTCACTGCCCTGTCACCCAGTGTCACTGATCAGTGAACCAATTTTTACTGATCACTGTATCAGTGTCGCTGGCGACTTCCGATAGAGTTAGCGCCCCTCCCAGATAGTGCCAGGTTGCCCGCCAGTACACCAGTAATCCCGTTTAACCCCTTGATCGCCCCCCCCCCCCCTCCAGTTAAACCCTTCACTGCCTGTCACCCAGTGTCACTGATCAGTGAACCAATTTTTACTGATCACTGTATCAGTGTCGCTGGCGACTTCCGATAGAGTTAGCGCCCCTCCCAGATAGCGCCAGTTTGCCCGCCAGTACACCAGTAATCCCGTTTAACCCCTTGATCGCCCCCCCCCCCAGTTAACCCCTGCACTGCCCTGTCACCAGTGTCACTGATCAGTGAACCAATTTTTACTGATCACTGTATCAGTGTCGCTGGCGACTTCCGATAGAGTTAGCGCCCCTCCCAGATAGCGCCAGATTGCCCGCCAGTACACCAGTAATCCCGTTTAACCCCTTGATCACCCCCCCCCCTCCAGTTAACCCCTTCACTGCCCTGTCACCAGTGTCACTGATCAGTGAACCAATTTTTACTGATCACTGTATCAGTGTCGCTGGCGACTTCCGATAGAGTTAGCGCCCCTCCCAGATAGCGCCAGTTTGCCCGCCAGTACACCAGTAATCCCGTTTAACCCCTTGATCGCCCCCCCCCAGTTAACCCCTTCACTGCCCTGTCACCAGTGTCACTGATCAGTGAACCAATTTTTACTGATCACTGTATCAGTGTCGCTGGCGACTTCCGATAGTGTTAGCACCCCTCCCAGATAGCGCCAGTTTGCCCGCTAGTGCACCAGAAATCCCATTTAACCCCTTGATCGTCCCCCTCCCCCCCCAGTTAACCCCTTCACTGCCCTGTCACCAGTGTCATTGATTACAGTGAACAGATTTTTACTGATCACTGTATTAGTGTCACTGGTGACTTCCGATAGTGTTAGCGCCCCTCCTAGATAGCGCCAGTTTGCCTGCTAATGCACAGGATTTTTTTTACCAAAAACATGTAGCAGAATACATTTTGGCTTAAATTTATGACTAACTTTGAGTTTACGATATATTTTTTATAGCTGAAAGTAGAAAATATTGTTTTTTTTCAAAATTTTCGTGGTTTTTTTGTTTATAGCGCAAAAAATAAAAAGCGCACAGGTGATCAAATACCACCAAAAGAAAGCTCTATTTGTGTGAAAAAAAGGACGTAATTTTCGTTTGGATGCAGCATTGCATGACCGCGCAATTATCATTTGAGTTATTGCAGCGCTGTATAGCAAAGAAAGGCATAAATTACAGTATCTATACCATAGTTTGTAGACGCTATAACTTTCACAGAAAGCAATCAATATACACTTATTGGGATTTTTTTTTACCAAAAACATGTAGCAGAATACATTTTGGCTTAAATTTATGACTAACTTTGAGTTTACGATATATTTTTTATAGCTGAAAGTAGAAAATATTGTTTTTTTTCAAAATTTTTGTGTTTTTTTTGTTTATAGCGCAAAAAATAAAAAGCGCACAAGTGAACAAATACCACCAAAAGAAAGCTCTATTTGTGTGAAAAAAAGGACGTAAATTTCGTTTGGGTACAGCATTGCATGACCGTGCAATTATCATTTGAATTAGTGCAGCGCTGTATAGCAAAAAAAGGCATAAATTACAGCATCTATACGATAGTTTGTAGACGCTATAACTTTCACACAAAGCAATCAATATACACTTATTGGGATTTTTTTACCAAAAACATGTAGCAGAATACATTTTGGCTCAAATTTATGACTAACTTTGAGTTTACGATATATTTTTTATAGCTGAAAGTAGAAAATATTGTTTTTTTTCAAAATTTTCGTGGTTTTTTTGTTTATAGCGCAAAAAATAAAAAGCGCACAGGTGATCAAATACCACCAAAAGAAAGCTCTATTTGTGTGAAAAAAAGGACGTAAATTTTGTTTGGGTACAGCATTGCATGACCGCGCAATTATCATTTGAATTAGTGCAGCGCCAAACAGCAAAAAAAGGCCTGGTCATTAAGGGGGGTAAATCCTCTGGGGCTCAAATGGTTAAAGAGGGTGATTTTATTACTTGAATACTACACTATGAGTGGCCTTTTTCTTTTATTCCTTATCTAAATACTGAATGGGAAGTTTCTTTTAGGACCGTTTTCAGATCTTTGGAAGGAGGATTGATATCTACCTGGATGAGGAGTGCTGCTTCCATGATCTACACATATTCATCTCCCATTTGAGTTGCTTATATTGACCGGAGTGTTTTGGTCAGAATTTTTGGTAAGAGGCTAACCATGCGGGTGTCCTGGTGATGGTGGATCATGGGAATACATTTGGGACTTTTTTTACTGGAACTTCTGATTTACTGGACTGTATGTTTTTTTTTTGATTAGCACTGCAATTTTTTATTTATTTACTATAACGCCTACATATGAGTCGCTGGGCAGGTAATGGGGGGCTATTTACTAAAACTGGAGAGTGCAAAATCTGGTGCAGCTGTGAATAGAAACCAATCAGCTTCCAGGATTTATTGCCAAAGCTTAAAGGATAACTTTACCTTTCATAACATGTTACATGTTCACGGTGTAACATGAAACATGCTACAAACGGAAAGGCCCCTGGCTCACTGTTGTGACAGTTAGCTGGGGATCTTCTCCCCCCACTAGCTGTCACTGTTTTTAAAAAAATGCCCCCCCCCCCCCCCGGGCCTCATCACTCATTCACAGTCTTCTATAAATGAGAACATTACAAGTTTCGACAGCATTTGCGTCTGCCAGCTTGAAGTTCTCAATGAACTACCGTGGCACTGTGGAGCTCAGTGGTAGTCAGTACTTGCTTGCCTGTATGAGGTACGGACCAGGGCGGATTGACAACTCATGGGGCCCCCGGGCAATAGGGGATCATGGGGCCCCTGTGTCCTTGCCCAAACTCAAAAAAGCCTATGAAAAAGGTACCAGGGGCATCTAATGGGGCCCCCTACTGACCCCGGGCCCTCGGGCAGTGCCCGAGTTTCCAATTGGTCAGTCCACCCCTGGGACTGTACCAAACGTAATGCAAAACTGGGCATAAACATTCTAGTGACTTACATAGATTAATTCTAATTTCACATTTGGTAGAGTAACTCTTTCTCTATAGTAATTCTTCCTATCCAGATAGTGTCCTATAGGACACACAGATACACTGGCGGGTCTGCAGGAGTCCTGCATGGCACCAACAATTCGCTGATCGCTGGGGCAATGCTTTAGAGGCTCCAGAAACAAAAAATAATAAATGCACATTTTTTTACCTGCAAAAAATGTGCATTTATTATTTTTTGTTAAAAGTTAAACTTATCCTTTAATTGAACAAGCTGAGGTTAGAAGCTGATTGGCTGCCATGCACAGCTACACCAGATTCTGAGTGCTCCAGTTTTTAGGAAATCTCCCCCAATGTTTATATGATGGGAGCGTGCACAAAGACCAAGCTGCCAAAAATGGCTCTCAGTCCCAAAAAGATATTGGTAGCTGGCTGGACCAGCTTCCCATCATGTGACCACTGTAACCGCCATTCACATTGGTCATATGATCGCTGATCCTTCTCGCCTCTTTGAGCAATAAGAACTTTTAGGGTCCGTTCACACTACATGCATTTCAGGTACTTTTTTTCTGCATCCAAATCGCACAGAAAGTAGGTTACATGGTTGTCAGTGCCATAGTTCACATCAGTGCTTGCAGTTCCAGTGTGTTCAAGTTGCAGAAAAAAAGTAGAATATGCTGCATTTTTTCTGCACAGAACTGTACTGGAATGCGGTAAAGCACATCAGAAAAGCACCGGAACGCACCAAAAATGCACTGGGACGCCCATGTCCCTATGTAAATTGAAGAAAAATGAACTGGAAAGCATAAAAAAAGCACTGGAACAAGTCAAAAACGCGCATGCGGAAACACATCTGGACTGCATTTCTATATTATGAACCGGACCTTAGCCCGGGATCACACTATGCTGTGCAGGATACCGCATGGAATTGGCACAGGAATCACCCAGCATGTCAATTACATGCAAATGTCTGTGTGGTGTGATTTGAGCCATACATTTTGTATGCCTCAAATCGCATAGCATCCACACCAAAAAGGTGCAGGGTCCTTTTTTTAAATCCGCACCTGAATCACATCGCATGGGTGAGAACACCCATGCGATTTCTGGCAGTCGCATCATGTTTTGCGATCTGTTTCGGGGTGCATTTATCATTGACACCCACACCAGATTGCATGAACGCGATTGCAATGCAGTGCGGGAAACACACAGAATTCGCAACATTTCCTGCACCGCATTGGTGTAAATCCGGGCTAAAGGGTGCTCCAGGGCGGGTATGAAGGGGATAAACACTGGCAGGGATGCTTACAAACCATTATTATTATTATACAGGATTTATATAGTACCAACAGTTTGCTCAGCGCTTTACAATATAACGGGAGACAATACAGCAACAATACAGTTCAAAACAAGAGGGATAGGAGGGCCCTGATCCTTGGAGCTTACAATCTAAGAGGGAGGGGCCTAAAAGGGGGCAGAGTAGATGATAGTCCGATAGATTGGGGTAGAGAGTTCCAGAGGATGGGGGAAGCTCTGCAGAAGTCCTGGAGACGAGCATGGGAGGAGGAGACAATGGAGCTAGAGAGCAGGAGGTCGTGCGAGGAGCGGAGAGTACGGTTTGGGTGATATTTGGAGACAAGATCGGTGATGTAATTTGGGGCGGAGCTATAAATGGCTTTATATGTTATTGTTAATGTTTTGAATTTTTATCCGTTGGGCAATGGAAAGCCAGTGGAGGGATTGGCAGAGAGAAGTGGAGGACACAGTGGAGGACAGTGGAGGGATTGGCAGAGAGGGGTGAAGGACACTGAGTGGAGGCCAGTGGAGGGATTAGCAGAGAGGGGTGGAGGACACTGAGTGGAGGCCAGTGGAGGGATTGGCAGAGAGGGGTGGAGGACACTGAGTGGAGGCCAGTGGAGGGATTGGCAGAGAGGGGTGGAGGACACTGAGTGGAGGCCAGTGGAGGGATTGGCAGAGAGGAGTGGAGGACACAGTGGAGGACAGTGGAGGGATTGGCAGAGAGGGATGGAGGACACTGAGTGGAGGCTAGTAAAGGAGTTGGCAGAGAGGGATGGAGGACACTGAGTGGAGGCCAGTGGAGGGATTAGCAGAGAGGGGTGGAGGACACTGAGTGGAGGACAGTGGAGGGATTGGCAGAGAGGGGTAGCAGATACAGAATGGTTAGTAAGGTGGATGAGTCTGGCAGCAGCGTTCATGATAGACTGAAGAGGGGATAGCCTGCGATGAGGTCAGCCAATGAGGAGGGAGTTACAATAGTCAAGGCGAGATATAACAAGGGAGGGAAAAAAGTTGCTTAGTGGTTTCCGAGGTTAGGAACGGTCGTATCTTGGAGATGTTGCGAAGGTAAAGTCTACAAGATTTGAACAGTGATTGGATTTGGGGCTGAAAGGACAGATGGGAGTCTAGGATTACACCTAGTACCCTGGCATGAGGGGAAGGACTGGTGGCTGTATAATATTAATTATTACAAAACCTAAAATGACCGTTTGCTGTAACTGCTTATAAAGTATTAGCTGGAGTATAGCTTTAATTTGTTAGTGTATTTCAATCTGCTAGTATATCTAACAGTATATTTCCTCCTCCCAGACTGACAATGGTGTTGTCCAAAGGTGCCACCTGTGCTCCTTCATTTAGAGTGGGGGCACTCTAATACAGGAGGTGTGTTACTGGCTAGATCACCAGGTGAAAACAGAGGGGGAAAAAGTTCAAGAAAACTAATGCAGCCACCACATCTAAAAACTGATTTTGGTTTTAATACAACTTTAATGTTACAATGGCAATAAACCCTAGTTAAAAAAAAATTCTATTCAATTACATGTTCTTGACTCAAAAAGTCCCTTCTACTGCTCTCAGCCTCCTCCAAATCTCCAAATTCCATTTTTTTGCTGCTGTGATCTGACTTCCTGTTAAAGTGTGGTTACATTCATTCTCCATGGCCTTGCTTGCATGCCACCCTCCTTTGCTCATTCCTGACATGGACTACGGGATTTGTGGTGTGCATAGAGCAGTGCACATGGTTACATCTAGCATGCATTGGTTGTTCCATTACCTTTAGAACCACTGATGTCACAGCCCATTTTTTCATTATTTTATTATTTTTTACTATTTTATTTTTTATTACTTTTATAATTTTATTTTTTACAATTTTTTTTTTAACAGTTGTTGGGGGCTTTGTTGAAATTTCAGACCCGAATGTCTCACTTTTGAGACACAGAAAGGAATTGAGGACACAGATTCTTCAATTCCTTTCTCTGAAGCCTCAGCTGCACTGAAGATGAATAAACAGAGAACTCTATACAGAGGCTCCAGTTTATTCACAAACTAAAGCATAGTAAACACAGTTTAGCATGCTTCAGTTATGAATGAGCATAGTGAGCGATTGGTATCGATCACTCACTGTGTTCATTTAGAAAAGGAAGTGGCCAGTAAATTACATATTTACTGGCCCTTTCCCTGTTCTCCGTTCTGAAGATCCCCCTCAGTAGCCAGCGGAAGAGGAGAGAAGTACTACGGGGGAGGGTTCACAGGGGGGCCAGAGCAGCGTGGGGGGGGGACAGATAGCAGACATTCGGGGTTGATAGGAGCGTCAGGTGAGCAATTCAAGAACCAATGGGTTCAGGGGCTCTTCATGCAGCAGTTAAAAGCCATGGAATGGAGAGGATGAGAAGCAGCTTTCACCTGCTGCATGGAAAGCAACCAATCACCCCCTCCTGTCCATGGATTTCCCTGCTGCGGATTGCCGCACGGGCCCCCTGGAACATAGGCTTGGTCACAATTGCAACCCCTGCGACTCATGATGCTACCTCAGTGCTTTAACATGCCAGCATGTCTTAGGCATGTGGGAAGACACCCATACAAGCACAGGGAGCACATGAATACTCTATGCAGAGTATCCTGACCTGTATTCAACCCTAGTGTTAGCAAGGCAGAAGTGCTAACCACTAAGCCACTGTGCTGCCTGAACCACCTTTTTGACAGGTAAAACAGCCTTTAAATATGTGTTTAAATGCTGTATTTAGCCGCTTGCCTGAAATTCCTCTTTAAACAGCATGTCTTGTGTAATTTGATGAAAAAAAACAAACATTTTAGTGCATTTTAACAAAAAAAAAAAGTTGTTTTAAGTCTACGTGTGCAGTGTTTACAATCCTGTTTTTGTTAGTGTTAACTTTAAGTAGAATTTATTGTCGAATTAAACTGCCATGTATAATTTCTACCTGTCAAGAGTTGCATTTGCAGAAAAACTGCCATTCAAATACTTCCCAAATGTGTGAGATCTGAAACGTCGCACCAGCAGAAGCGTCCATTTTTCATTAGCAATCTATGGACAGCTTTCATCCAAATGAGAACAATGTGGGTAAGCAAGGAGCAGACAACAATCAGCAATGCTATTTAACGTACATAGGGGGGACGCTCAGGATAAGGGCCTAGTGACAGAGTCTTCTCTCCCCCTTTGTTGGTTTTAGTTTGCCACCTTATATACATCCCAAAAAGTGCCATGTATCTAGAAATCTAACGTCTGATTATCAACCTCACATCAGCGAGAGGCCTGGTGACAGCTGGCTTTCCCGTGTCTTAAAAAAAAAAAAAGGAAAGAAAAAACAAAAAAAAACCTTCTTTCTCCGGCACACAGCACCATGCTTTGACACGCCGCTGAAGTAATTATTTGCTGAGCGGCTGCACACACCCCGCAGAGCGTGCTGGTGTCTCGTCTGACACATCTGGGCACCGAAAGTAATTGAAACAGCTGCTTCTGCCCATATGGCATGGAAAGGCTGTTGGTAGGATGCTCTATGCGTTGGCCGCACCTACCTAAGGCAAATTAGCCATCATTAATCCCAAGATCTGACCGGAATAAGCAGAGCTCCTAATCAAAACATATGCAAAAGGCTTTTCTGTTTGCGGGATGTGACACCGTTATGTTTCCCATAAACAGAATCAGATTTTTCATGGTTTCAAATCTGTCAGCCTAAAGTAAAAAAGTGGAATCTTGTTTATACAGTGTATGATGTGTATATATATATATATATATATATATATATATATATATATATATATATATGAAATATAAGAGTGTATATATATATATATATATATATGAATGAAATATAAGAGTGTATATATATATATATATAAATATGAAATATAAGAGTGTATATATATATGAAATATAAGAGTGTATATATATATATATATATATATATAAATATGAAATATAAGAGTGTAGATATATATATATATATATATATATATATATATGAATGAAATATAAGAGTGTATATATAAATATGAAATATAAGAGTGTATAAGTCAATGTAGCTTCAACATACACTAACTTGCCAAAAGTATTGGTCGGCCGGCCTTCACACACACATGAACTTTAATGGCCTCCCAGTCTTAGTCCGTAGGGTTCAATATTGAGTTGGCCCCGCCCTTTGCAGCTATAACAGCTTCAACTCTTCTGGGAAGGCCGTCCACAAGGTTTAGGAGGGTGTCTATGGGAAGGTTGGACCATTCTTCCAGTAGTACATTTGTGAGGTCAGGCACTGATGTCGGACGAGAAGGCCTGGCTCACAGTCTCCGCTCTAATTCATCCCAAAGGTGTTCTATGGGGTTGAGGTCAGGACTCTGTGCAGGGCAATCAAGTTCTTCCACCTCAAACTTGCTCATCCATGTCTTTATGGACCTTGCTTTGTGCATTGGTGTGCAGTCATGTTGGAACAGGAAGGGGCCATCCCCAAACTCTTCCCACAAAGTTAGGAGCATGAAATTGTCCAAAATGTCTTGGTATGCTGATGCCTTAAGAGTTCCCTTCACAGGAACTAGGGGGCCAAGCCCAACCCCTGAAAAACAACCCCACATCATAATCCCCCCTCCACCAAACTTTACACTTGGCACAATGCTGTCAGGCAAGTACCATTTTCCAGGCAACTGCCAAACCCAGACACGTCCATCAGATTGCCAGACAGAGAAGCATGACTGATCACTTGTCACGTACCTGACTGGAGGCTGTAGTAGAGAGAGGGCTCCCCTTATGGCTAAGTGCAGTGCGCCCGTGGAGGTGGAAACAGGAGGTGCAGTGCCCAAAGAAGCACGGGTTGCCAGTGGTGTTGCTGCTTTGAAATGCCTGATGGGATGGAACCCGTGGGTGCTCCAGTTGCAGGATGCGTCTCTCCAGAGAACACGTGGATTCCGGAGGATGGGTAGAGTAGTCAGTAGTCAGGATTAATATAGAACAGCAGCCAGGAGCAACGTCAGGCTCAAGCCAGGGTCATACACAGGGTAAGTAGCCAGGGTCATACACGTAGCAGCAGACAGGAGCAAGGTCAGGATCAAGCCGGGGTCATACACGGAGCAGCAGACAGGAACAAGGTCAGGATCAAACCGGGGGTCATACACGGAGCAGCAGACAGGAACAAGGTCAGGATCAAACCGGGGGTCATACACGGAGCAGCAGACAGGAACAAGGTCAGGATCAAGCTGGGTCAGTAACAGGAAGACAACAGGGAACTCAGAAGCACAGGAACAGGAGGGGCTGACGATAATCCAGCAATCATTGAGCAGAGCTGCAGTCCTTATAAAGGCCAATGAGTGTCAGCAATTAGTGCACCCTGTGTGTGCTGGTGTGTTTTCGTGCACAGGAATGTTTTACTACATGTCGCCCGCCTATGCATTTGCGCACTTCTTTGCGTGAATTGGTGTGGCCATATTGCGCATTGGCGCATTGGCTTCCTCGTCTTTTCCTCTGACATCACTCCAGAAAACACATCTCCACTGCTCTAGAGTCCAGTGGCGGCGTGCTTTACACCACTGCATCCGACGCTTTGCATAACACTTGGGGATGTAAGGCCTGGATGCAGCTACTCGGTCATGGAAACCCATTCCATGAAGCTCTCTATGCATGGTTGTTGTGCCAATTTGAAGGCTATATTAAGTTTGGAGGTCTTTAGCTATTGACTCTGTAGACAGTTGGCAACTGTCAGGAATGGACTAGCCAGCAATGGTGGGACTCACCTGCCTTTTGATCTGCAGTACCAGGGCTGGCCAGCGGGTGCTCCCAGCAATCAGAGACTCAACTTTGCAGCCAGCTAACACCTGGAACTGATTATGCTGGGGTATTTAAGGGATGGCCAGACTTGCAGACTCTGCCTTGGTGTTGTGTTCTCTTGGGCCCTGTATCCTGTTCCTGCTCTCTGTTCCTGTCTGATTCTCTGCTGACCCTGCTCTGATCCCTGGCTTGTCTGACCATCACTCTGCCTGACCCTCTGTACTACGCTGCTTGCTACCTGTTCTGATCCCTGGCTTGTGACCCTGACCATCCCTCTGCCTGACCCTCTGTACTACGCTGCTTGCTACCTGTTCTGATCCCTGGCTTGTGACCCTGACCATCCCTCTGCCTTACCCTCTGTACTATGCTGCTTGCTACCTGCTGAACCTGGCCTGTGACCCCGACCAATCTCCGCTTGCTCCCCCTGTACCTACCTGCCCTATTGATATTGACCCGGCCTGCCTGACGACGCTTGCTTGTATGTACTGTTATCTGTGGGTGGTTGGTTTGGTTTGGTTGCACTGTATTATGTTTTAGTATTGCACTGCATTTATGTTTGTATTGTTAGTGTTAATAAATTATATTGTTTATAACATATCTGAGGTCTGCGTTTCCCTGCGTCAGCCACACACCTCTGGTCACACCTGGGAGCCCTGACAGCAACTTCTGCATACTGTCCACTTCAGCATGCTCTGACCCTGCTCTGTCATGTGACGTGGCCTACCACTTGGTGGCTGAGTTGCTGTTGTTCCCAGTTTCTTCCACTTTGTTATAATCCTATTAGGCCAGTTGACTCGATGCCCGCTGTTGATCCAGATGACCCGGTACCTGATCCAGTGCCCGCTGTCGTGCCTGGTGACCCAGTGCCCGCTGTCATACCTGGTGACCCGATGCCCGCTGTCGAGCCAGACAATCCGATACCTGATGACCCGGTGCCCACTGTAGTGCCTGTTGACTCGGAGCCCACTGTCTTGCAAGACGACTCGGTGCCCGCTGTTCCGCCAGTCGACTCGGTGCCCGCAGTCTTGCCAGACGACTCGGTGCCCGCAGTCTTGCCAGACGACTCGGTGCCCGCAGTCTTGCCAGACGACTCGGTGCTTTGGAAAACAGAGCCCGCACAAGAACCTCGGTTCCCAGTACGGTTGCGTTTTCCAGTGCCGGCAGCGTGCCATTAGAACTAACGGATCCGCATTTCTCTGTGCGGGTGGTGCAGCTGCATCATTTCATGATATTGTAAATGCAATATATTGGATTTTCTAGGCAAACTTTGTTGTACAGAATTGTGCTGACATGCCGTATGTCCTTCTATGCTGCATATCTACAAACTGTTTTTTACTCCAGTTAGGTTATTACCAATGGCATATTGAGGGCGTGGTATACAAAATTCCCCCTGGAATAAAAAAACAAAAAAAAACAGATATTTGGGAGGCACCATGATTGTCTTCTGAACATCTGAAAGCCTCTGCTCTACCATGCTTGGCAAAGCAGTCCATCACAGTTTGCTATTCAGTGGTAGACGCTGTCACCTGTTTGTTCAAGAAAAACATGACTAGTGCACCAGAGATAGGTTCATCCAGACCCCACTACACCACCGTTACCCTTCCATACCAATCCCCTTTACTTACTATACTTACAGAAAACATAACACCAATTTTTGGAGTAAAATGGCCAACACGGCCTTTTATTAAGAAATCAAGTTTAAACACATCAACCATTCCTTATAACAGAAACATAAAGAGTTGTCGTTGGTCTTTGAAGGCACCCCCAAAACGATCCGAAATGCACCTGCGGACAACCATATTCCACTAGGCCTCCAGCCGCAACCAACCAGCTCGGAGACAACCATACCGTCCGCAGTGCAGCACCACCACCTTCCAGTTAAACCTTGGTTAACTGGAATGTTCCTGGGCACACCATACCAACGATGGGTCCCACACCATTTTTGTACCTCCAAGATAAGAACCGCCTCCAAAGACCAACCACCGCCCAGGAACCAAAATAACCCCCCCCCCGGGAGGAACACAACACTCACCAAACAGGGAGGGCGGGAGGGAAGCTCTCTCTCCTACGTCCAGCTCCGACTGACGCCCCTCACCAGGACACCCCACCCTAAGGTGCAGAAGACCCCACCTACACTCTCCTCTACCAACCAGATCCCCCAGCTATCCTTTACCAACCCCCTAATACTATCATTAACCCTTACACGTTTTCCTTCCCACTCTGGGCCTAGTCATGCCTGCCCTGCGCTAATTCTTTTCTTCTTTTATCGCTGCGGGCATTTCTATTCCATCCTTCTCCTTCTATTTTTTTGGTTACAATAGTTAAAAAAAACCCCAATCCTCGATTTCATCCCATTAACTAAGAGAAAATCGAACCAACGTTCTGAAAATGAAAATTTCCAATTGAAATTCCACTGGCGTATGGCCTTCTTGAGAAAAACGGTAGGAGAACAACCCAGACGGATGAAAATTATCTAACAAGATTAGGAAAGGTTGATTTTCTTCGAAAACCGGGGATAATTGTAATACAATAAAGAAGACTTCCTGCAATTTGCTGCAGCTGGGGAAATTCTTTTATCTTCAAAGACCTGGATGAGAACTTTGAATAGGGCTGCTTTTATCTTCGAGGAAAGAATTTGATAACTAGCTTTTGTACCTTCTAAACTCGCGGGTTAGTAGGTCTTCCTGACTCTTGGGAGCGGAATGGTGGAAGCCGTACGTAGGAACAGATAGCCTTGTCTGTGCTGTGAAGACACCGCGGTTATGGGAGCCCTCAAGGGACAGTTATAATGATCGGGACAGAAAAGTGAAGTCTGTCCTGGAGCTGGAAAGTGCATCGTTTAATGAAAATGTTGTCTGTTATTAATAGATTTATGGTTGTAACAAGCCTTGGAGGGGGCCTGGAGTATTCGGCAAAGTGTTTCAGTTCTACGTAGAGTTTCTGTTTTTTTTTTTTTGTTTTTTTTTTTTTATTCTTTAGCCCTAGAAAAGAGCAGTTACAGTAACCTCAAGGAAGAGATACAATCAAGAGGCGGCCCTGGGCGATGAAAGGTCTCTGTTGTTTTTCAGAGCGGGCATTTGTAGTTCACCAATCAAGGTCACGGAGATGATTAGGCTCTCAGCTTAACATGCAGTCACTGCGACTAAAAGTTACATTGTCTGAACCGGTTTGTTCGTTTTTTTTTTCCCTCCCTGCTAGACGCAGTACGTCTTACGAGAGGCAACGGATCTTTTATTTATACACAGCCCCGCCAGGCTAACAAATAGAAGATGAAACAGAACAATGATGTTCTCTCTTATGAAACTTTACCATCTAAACCCCTAATTAGTATCATATAATGGGTCCCACTTTTAAAGTGGGAGCTGTGAAAATGTGGAATAGACTCCCTCAAGAGTTGGTTCTGGCCAGCTCAGTGGAATTCTTTAAAAAAGTCCTGGATTCTTTCTTGGATACACAGAATATAACTGGATATAACATTTATAGGTAAAGGTGATCCAGGAATATCCGATTGCGTCTCGGGGGATCAGGAAGGAATTTTTTTCCCTGCAGGAGCAAATTGGATCGTGCTTTGCTGGTTTTTTTTTTTTGCCTTCCTCTGGATTAACTGTGGGTGGGAAGAATATAGAGAAAAAGCGAAATATATGATGATGATTTATACCCCTCGAAATAAAAATGGATTGTAGAAATGGTTTTTAGAGAAGAGAAATGCAGAGTGGGAGGGGGGGAAGGGGAAGTGGGATATAGATAAATTATGTCAATAAGAATATATCGATTTGAAGTTTTTTTTTATAGAAATAGGTGTTTGTGATTTGTATTTGGATGAAAATTAACCTCCTTAGCGGTATTCCCGAGTGTAGCTCGGGGTAACATTTCAGTACCAAAAGCGGTAACCCCGAGCTACACTCGGGAATACCATGCGGCACTGCTCCGGCATGTGTTCTTCACTTACCTTACCCTGCGCTCCCGCGATGTGTCCCCTGCAGCGTCCCCGGCCATCTCCTCCGGCCGATGCCGGCATCCGGCTTCTGTGTCCTGTCCCTGTGACGTCGGGACGTACGGGCGCCGCAGCCGCCGCCGGCGGCGGGAAATTTAAAAATTTTAAAAAATGTCATTTTTTTTTTTTTACATTTTACATAGTAAAACATTGCTGTCTCAACCAATTTCACATACATTTTGTCCCTAGTGCTTTGTCCTGCGCCCTGCCTGCATTTTGTCTGTTCTTTCTGCCTGGAAACTGAGAAACGTCCATGGCATCCAAAAAGTGTCCCTTTAGGTCAAAAGCGGTTTTAGACCGGCTAGAGAACAGCGATAGTAAATCAGAACCACTTGAAGAATTGAGTGATAATGATTCGTGGGGGAAATTCGTCATCAGACACTGAAAACGATTTTGTGACTTTGCTCAGCGATGTGCGAACTTGGCGCTATATTTCAAATTTCAGTGTTTTTTGGTTTGATTATATTATTGAATTAAATTTTTTATTATTTTTATATTATTTTTATGATTATTTATTAAATTATAATTTATGATTTTGTGTTTCAAATTTTATCATACCCGGGATGTTTACTAGACTCTTGTTCGGACAGATTTCAGTGAGTTATTCCTAAATATTACAGGCCTACAATTAAAAAAATACATATTTCCATGCAAAAAAATGGTACCGCTTTCAGCACCAGAAATCTGAAATAATCATACCGCCAGGGAGGTTAATAAATATTTATAAAAAAAAAAAAAACTGTGGGTGTAGGATTATAACTTTTTTTTTCTTCTTTTCTATGGTTGAACTGGATGGACTTTTGTCTTTTTTCAGCCAGACTAACTATGTAACTATGTAACTATGATACCTGGGCAGCAGCAAATGCTGTTCTGTTTCAAATGCCGCTTTATGCATTGACGTACCTCATTAGACCCAGTGGGGTTTATTTACTAAAGCTGGAGAGTCCAAAATCAGACTCCCTTCTGCATAGAAACCAATCAGCTTCTAACCTCAGCTTGTTCAATGAATCTTTGGCAATGAAACCTGGAAACTGATTGGTTTCTATGCAGAAGCGAGTCTGATTTTGGACTCTCCAGCTTTAGTAAATAAACCCCAGTCTGTCTGGTCAAAATGGTCACCTGCTGACTTAGCACCATCCACAAGCAGCTTAACTCTTTAATAAGACATGGATGTTGAATTCAAAGCAATTTTATTTTAGTTAACCTCCCTAGCGGTCTGATTATGTCCATATTTCTGTGCTCCAAGCGGTACATTTTTTGCATGGAAATATGTAGTTTTTTTATTGTAGACCTGTAATGTTTAGGAATAACTCACTGAAATCTGTCCAAACAAGAGTCTAGTAAACATCCCGGGGATGTTAAAATTTGAAACACGAAATCATAAATTATAATTTAATAAATAATCATAAAAATAATAATATAATAATAAATGTAATTCAATAATATAATCAAACCAAAAACACTGATATTTGGAATATAGCGCCAAGTTCGCACATCACTGAGCAAAGTCGCAAAATCGTTTTCAGTGTCTGATGAGGAATTTCCCCCACGAATCATTATCACTCAATTCTGCAAGTGGTTCTGATTTACTATCGCTGTTCTCTAGCTGATCTAAAACCGATTTTGACCTAAAGGGACGCTTTTTGGACGCCATGGACATTTCTCAGTTTCCAGGCAGAAAGAACAGTAAAAATGCAGGCAGGGCGCCGGACAAAGCACTCGGGACAAAATGTATGTGAAATGGTTTGATACAGGAATGTTATACTATGTGATTTTAGTTTAGTTTTAGATGACAGATGCCGGCATTTGCCGGAGGACATTGCCGGGAACGCTGCAGGAGGGACATCGCAGGAGCGCAGGACAAGGTAAGAGAAGAACAGATCCCGGAGCAACGCCGCATGGTAAGCCCAAGTGTAGCTCGGAGTTAGCGCTTGTGGTACTGAAACTTTACCCCGAGCTACACTCAGGAATACCGCCAGGGAGGCTACAGTGGAGTTCCAGACAACCCCCAAGAAAAATGAAATAAAAGTCAGCAGCTACTGTAGCTGCTGACTTTTAATATTTGGGCACTTACCTGTCCATGCATCCAGCAGTGTCCCCACCCTGAGCCAATTTTCAATCAGCTGTCAGGTGCTGGCGCTGCCATCTTGACTAGGGGAAACCAACAGTGAAGCCTTGCAGGTTCACTACCGCTTCCCTACTGTTCATGCACGAAGCGTGCTGCACTTTGTGAATGGTCCACAGTCCCCTGGGACTTTGAAAGTGTGCGTTCGCTGCAGCAAACTGAGCCGGAATTAGGAGCGGGTACCTGTCAAAACTAGGTACCCACCCCCCCCTCTCCCCAAAAGGTTCCAAATGTGGCAGCAGAGGGGGGGGGGGGAGGAGGCAGAAAAGTGGAGCTTCTACTTTTGGGTGGAGCTCCACTTTAGTTGCATTATAGAGAATGTTTTTCCAGTCTTTTGAAGTGCAAGAAGGCAATGACTTTCCTAAGCCCTGTCTCTGTGAAGCACTAGCACTGATTGAGGGAACATGGAAGAAACAGGGAAAGTCTAGCTAGGACTAAATTAACTAGCTCTAAACAGGAGTGGAGAACAGAGGAAGATACCAAAATCATATTAGTAAACAAGTTGCAGTGGCCCAAAACCATCACTAGATGTCAACATACTACAGAAAAATTATAAAAAAAAGGTAATTATTTGATGGTGTATATGTGAAGTAATTTTTATGCATGATGAACAAATAGGATAGCACACCTACACACAGACTATACAGAAAAATTATAATCTCAAGAAGTTCAGCATAAGACATAAAAATACATGACAGTGGGGCAGAACAAATGCTATGCTGAAAGTGATTTTAAACCCATTACATATACCCAGTGAAGTGACTGACCTCAGGCGATACACAGAGATGAGACAAATCCTCCTTCATAAGTTGTACCTGTTTATCTGCAGTTCTCTCCCCTATATAGCCTTTGAAAGTCCAGAATTTACACAGCATTTCTCAACTTCCAGAAGGCAGGGAATGGAGATCTGATGTCACACACTGCACAGCACAGAGCAGAGAGCTGAGTGTAATCTGGGACCTGAGTGGAGGGAAAGGACACACTCCTCGCTACACAGTCTCTTGAAAAACATGCACAGCTCAGGCTGTCAATCACCTGCTGAGTGCTGGAGGGAGGGATGGGGTTGCTGGGATTGTTCGGTGTTGTTAAAGAGTGTGTGCTTTGGATTGCAGCAAGTAAAAACTATTGAAGGATATGCTTTGTTCATTTTTCATTTCAGAGATTTACAACCTCTTTAAAGGCATTATAAACCCTCTTACCTGCCCATTGCATTTTCCCCTGCATGAGATGTACATTGATCATTTAGCTTCATGGTGTCATTTGCTTCCTTGTATGCATAGCTTATAGTAGAGTAAATCTTCAGATTCTGATGGCAGATGTTTCTTTTTGAGGAAACACTTGAGGCATGTGCCATGGCACTGCACAGGTTAATGCATGACCTCTGTCTGCAGTGTGAGAACTGACACTTCCTGTAAAGAAACGAATATCCCACAATCCCTGGGTCTCTCAGTCTAATGCTCTGCGGGTGAGAGCTAAACAGCAATTAGATCTGACACAGACACAAACAGGCAGAACAATTAACAGAGAGCTCTCCATGCTGGAAGAGTTGTGCTTTATCACATTAGCACTCCCACATTTGTGATGTAGGTATGCTTTGGGTGCTGTGTGACCTGGGAGAAGTTGCCTGTTCTTCTGCTGAGTATGGACAGGCTAGTTGCAGTAATACATGGACATAGGGGTATTGATCAGCTATGATACTATAAACTGCAGATGCAACATTTTAGCCCATCATTACAAGGCAAGGCAAACAAACTGCACTGGGAATATAACTGAACTAATACCTAGTCAACATAA
Source organism: Staurois parvus (assembly GCF_062004578.1). Lineage (NCBI taxonomy): Eukaryota > Metazoa > Chordata > Amphibia > Anura > Ranidae > Staurois > Staurois parvus. Next base: position 120,657 of record NW_028318494.1, read on the forward strand.
CAAAAACAAAAAGTGTACAATGCCCAGCTCCAGCACCCAGCCTGTGATTGACAGTCTAAGCTGTGCATGTTTCCCTATGAAAATGTATAGAGGGGGTGTGACTACTCCCTCCACTTCATTCTCAGATTACACTCAGCTTCCTGCTTTATTCTGTGCTCTCTGTGACATCAGACCACCGCCCCTGCCTTCTGATAATTTGAAATGCTGTGAAAACTGTGTGCTTTAGGAGGCTGTAGTGAAGAAAGGCTGCAGATAAGCAGGCACAACTTTTGTAGGAGGATTCGTTTCATCTCTGTGTATCACCTGATGCCAGTCACTTCACTGTATGTAAGGGTGAACAACCATTTTAAAGCGAAGCTCCAGTCAAAATGTGAAAAAATAAAAGTTAGCAGCTACAAAAGCTGTAGCTGCTCACACAAAAAAACCAGACTCTTCCCTTGAGTCCCTTGATCCAGTGGTGTGCTCACCGTAGCCGATTTCACTGACCATCCACGCTCCCCGGTGCCAGCATCAAGCTTGCGGCTTCACAGCATGGTGCCCACCAGGGGCGGACTAACCATTTGGAAACTCGGGCACTGCCTGAGGGCCCAGGGTCAGTAGGGGGCCCCATGAGATGCCCCTGGTACCTTTTTCATAGGCTTTTTTTGAGTTTGGGCAAGGACACAGGGGTCCCATGATCCCCTATTGCCCAGGGGGTCAGTAGGGGGCCCCATGAGATGCCCCTGGTACCTTTTTCATAGGCTTTTTTAAATTTGGGCAAGGACACAGGGGCCCCATGATCCCCTATTGCCCGGGGGCCCCATGAATTGTCAGTCCGCCCCTGGTGCCCACTGTGCATGCACGATTGTGAATGGTCCCGCAATCCTCTGGGACCTGTTCTCTGTCCCAGAAGGCTGCAGGGGGTGGGAGAGGGCAGGGGAGGAGGTGGTGGAGAGCTTCCGCTTCCAATCGCCTAGTCCAGGGGTCTCCAAACTTTCTAAACAAAGGGCCAGTTTAGTGTCCTTCAAACTTTAGGGTGGCTGGACTGTGGCCAGCAGGAGTGGACATTTTCCTGGCATCATTGGGAGTAAACATTGCCACATTTGGTATTAGAGAGAGGAACAGTGCCCTATCATTGGGAGGAAGAGTGCCCCATTACTGCTGTCAATGAGAGAAATGGTGCCCTATTGTTGGTGTCAGTTGGTAGAAGAGTGTCTTGTATCAGTGGGAGGAACAGTTCCCCCAAGGGCCAGATAAAGGCAAGCAAAGGGCCACAGTTTGGTGACCACTGGCCTAGGTGACTGAAGTGGGAGTGGGTACCTATCAAAATCGGGTACCCGCTCCCCAAAGGTGCCAATCCTTAACGGGGAGTGGGGGACGAGGCCTTAAAGCAGATCTTCCCCTTATGGGTGGTGTCATGTTTCACATGACTGTTATGTGCCTTTAAGTGTTCTTTGTATTTTGTCTCTGCTCCTCCCTTTCCTCTGGTTTAGTTCATGCTGTATAGATAGCCCCACCCTTCCCCAGTAATGCATTTCAGCTTCTAGCCTCATGTCATGGAAGCAGATCACATTATGATCTTTTGACCTATCAGATGTTCATTGTTGTAAGATTCTCTCAGTTTATGGAATAAACTTCACAAGATCTACAAGGTGTCATCTAGATCGAGTCACTGCCTGTGTTATTCAACTAAGATTGGAGTTATCTCTATCTCATCACAACTGTAAATTACAGAGATCACACTTTCAATGCTTAGACTGGAGAGAAGAACAGGTGGAACTCCGCTTTAAGTAGGCATGAAAAAAAATCGTATCATGAATGAACTACTCATCTAAATTGCATAAGTAATATAACAAATATTGACGTATCCATTGAGACGTAGTGATACCCAATGATTTCCAGGTGACAGGTACTCTTTAAAGGGAATTCTTTATCTTTGTCACAGAAATAATAAGAATGTAATGTATACCTAATGCAATGAGTGAACACCAATGTTAGCAATCTTTGGAAAGCTGTATTGTAACAAATCGCTAAAGACTCACAAAAGGCATCAGTGACTTTTACGGCTTCCTTGCTCCATCCCGGTCATTAATTTCCTAGTGAGGGATGAGATGGTCACTTTGTACAGTTCTGCTCCATTCATTATGAAGGATGGGAAACAGTTATAAATGTGTCTGTGTGATGTATGCTGAGGTCATTGACTAGAGATACAATGAAGCTATAACTCAATCCTAGTCACCTGATGACTTAACTTTTGGATGTTTTCTTCTCCTGATGACATTTACAAAGTTATAAATGGGAATGCGCACACTTAACCCTTTGTTGATGAGACGCCCTTGTTTACAACAAGAGGAAAAACAATGTTCCTTTTGTAGCACTACCCCAAGGGCCCGTGCTAGACTATTTTGCGCCCTAGGCAAGACCCCCCCCCCCTAAAAAAAACAAACAAAGAAACAAAACTGCACTTGTAGTTCTTCACCCCTCCTAGTACTCATTCTCTTTCCCCTCAAATTTTTCCACCCTAGCACAAATTCTCTCCCCCAAATCTCCCCTTCCAGCGTAAATCCCCCAATCCCACCTCCTAGCACAACCCGCTCCAAATTATCCTTCTCAGCACAAATCCTTCCTCCCCACACAAATCCCCCCTCTTAGCACAACCCCCCCCCCCAGTACATCCACTTCCAATTCCGCCTCCTAGCACAATTCCCTCCCAATCGCCCTCCCAACACAAGCCCCCCCATCCCCCTCTCCTAGCACACATTTCCTCACAATCCCCTTACCTATCACAAATCCCCCCCAAAATCTCCCCTCCTAGCATAAATCCCCCAATCCCATCTCCTAGCACAACCCGCTCCAAATTATCCTTCTCAGCACAAATCCTTCCTCCCCACACAAATCCCCCCTCTTAGCACAACCCCCCCCCAGTACATCCACTTCCAATCCCGCCTCCTAGCACAAATTTCCTCCCAACTCCCCCTCCTAGCACAAATCTGTCCCTAATCCTCCCTTCTAGCACAAATCCCCCCTAATCCTCCCTTCTAGCACAACCCCCCACCCCTACTCCTAGCAGAAATTCCCCCAAATCTCCTGCCTAGCAAAAATCCCCCTCTCCTAGCACAAATTTCCTCCCAATTCCCCCTCCTACCACAAATCCGCCCCCAATCCTCCCTTCTAGCACAATTCCCCCCCTAATCCTCCCTTCTAGCACAACCCCCCACCCCTCCTCCTAGCACAAATTCCCCCAAATCTGCTGCCTAGCACAAATCCCCCCTCCTAGCACAATTCCCCCCAAATCCTCCCTTCTAGCACAACAACCCCCCCCCCAATCCCCTTTCCTATAACAAATTCCCCCAATCCTCCCACCTAGCACAAATCTCCCCTCCTCGCACAAATCCTCCCCCCCCAATCATCCCTTCTAGCACAATCCCCATCCCCCCAATCCCCTCTCCTAGCACAAATTCCCTCAATCCTCCCTCCTAGCACAAATCCCCCCTCCTAACACAAATTACCCCCCAATCTCCCCTCTTAGCATAAATCCCCCTAATCCCACCTCCTAGCACAACCCCCTCCAAATTATCCTTCCCAGAAAAAATCCATCCTCCCCACCAAAAACCCCTATCCTAGCACAACCTCCCCCCCCAGCACATCCGCTCCCAATCCCACCTCTTAGCACAATCCCCCCCCAGTCCCCTCCTAACACAAATCCTCCCCCACCCCCTCTCCTAGCATACACTTCCTCTCAAACCCCTCTCCTTGCACAAATTCCCCCCATCCTCCCTCCTAACACACTCACCCACCCAATCTCCCCTCCTAGCATGAATCCTCTGCCCCCAATCATCCCTTATAGCACAACTCCCATCTTCCCTCCTTGTACAAATTCCCCCAGTCCTTCTTCCTAACACAAATCCCCCCTTCAAGCACAATTCTGCCCCCAATCCCCCCTTCTAGCACAACCCCCATCCCCCCCAGTCCTCCCTTCTAGCACAAATCCCCCCTCCTAACATAAATCCCCCAAATCCTTTCTTCTAACACAAATCCCCTCCCCAATCTCCCCTCCTAGCATAAATCCCCCTAATCCCACCTCCTAGCACAACCCCCTCCTATTACAAATTCCCCCAATCCTCCTGCCTAGCACAAATCCCCCCTTCTAGCACAATTCCCTCCCCCCCAATCCTCCCTTCTAGCACAACCTCTAAATCCCCTCTCCTAGAAACAAATTCCCCTAATCCTCCTTCTAGCACAACTCCACTCCCCAATCCTTTCTCCTAGCACAAATTCCCCCAATCCTCTCTCCTAACACACATCCCCCCCTTCCCCCAATCCTCTTTCCTAACACAATTCCTCCCAATCCCATCTCCTAGCACAAATCCCCCCTCCCCCAGTCCTCCTCCTAGAACAAATTCCCCCAACCCCCCTCCCCGCATTACTCCTCTTTCTTTAATCCCTCCCCCCACCTAGGAAACCAAATTCCCCCAAATCCCTCTAGCTAGACCCCTTCCAAATTACCCTTCCCAGCATAGAATCCACCTTACCCAAATCCCCCCAAAGCCTATCTCTGCACTCCCCCTAGATCTGGCCATGGTGTAGAGTAGAGAAACCAGAGGCTGTGGCTTGCCCCCTAGGCAGAAGTGCGCCTTACGTGGCTGCCTAGTTTGCCAAGTAGTAGCACCATCCCTGACTACCCCCCCACAAAGGCAACTGAATTTAACTGGTTCTTTCCCAAACAGTACAGAGGCCACCAGTCACCCAAGCAACATTCCATTCACTCCAGCTCCAATGAAAAGTCCAGGAGTTTGGTTTTTTAAAGATTTATTGTTTGCAAAATTAAGCCAGCCATAGATGGTTCGAACCATGTATGGGCAGGCTGAATGTACCCAAGTAGATTGATTGATCAGCCTGCTGGATTTTACAATTATCGCTATCGTCTGTTATAGCAGTCTATATGTTCTATGTCTTCGGGAAGTCTATGTCTTCGGGAAGCCTTCCCCGCCAAGAGAACACGATGACTTGGCAGGAGGTATTCACCTGTCAACACTGGCTGTGTTGATGGGGAATAGACATGTGCAGAATAAAAAAATTACTTTTGCTTCGATTCATTATTGAAATTATTTCATTGTGTAAAATTTGATTCATTCATTTTCAGAATTTGTTTAATTTTGTTTATTCGTTTTTGAATTCTTTACTATTCTATTGTTTTTCTATTCTATTCTATTTTGTTTTACTCAATTCTATTGTTTTTCTATTCTATTTTTTATTTTCTATTGTTCTTCTATTCTGTATCTTTTCTATTGTTTTTCTATTCTATTCTTTTTTGGAAATTAGCAAGATATGTGCTATTAGTGGCCTGCACACCTGTGTACTTATCACTTTTGGTGACGATGGTAAACAGGACAAATTGAGGAAGTGAATCTCCCTAATGGGGGCACAGACAGCAACAAAAATTTGACAGGTGTTGTAATCCCTCTCCAGTCTATCCAGCATTAGTGCTAGTGTGGGGTTCAAGGGGTTAAAGCAGGCAGTGAGGCTGTTCTGAACAGACATATGCTAACCCAAATGCCAATCTATGCACTTCTCAGGTACTCTGCTTCTTGTCTCCTTCTTCCCTCCTCACCACCTTGTAGGCAAGTGGTAGACTAGGTTCCTCTTTAAGGTGCCTTTTCCCCCTGGGTGAAGGTTGGGAGTTTAGGCAAGACCAGGGAGGGAGGTGGGTCATACCAAAGAGGAAGGAGAAGAAGCACCATCTTGCTGCTGTGCGCCTGCTCTCCATCCTCCTGAGGGAGGGCAGGGTGCCTTTGGGTTCCCATTCCTAGCCTCATTAGCGAAGGGGAGAGAGTTGTAGTGGGTTAGTGCAGGCCCTGGGAGAGGACTTTGGAAGCTGGTATACCCCTCTGGCCCTCCCCTCCGTAGCCCAAGATAAACACCATGTCTACAGTGAGTGAGAGCCTACTGCAGGGACACAAGTTGCCACTGGCCAGACCTAGGACCAAGGGTCCGTGTATCATTGGAACTGTGTTGGGGGTCTGCAACCCATTGAAGCTATGTTGTTAATTAAGGCTTTCAAGTAAAGACGTTACCACATCCAGCGTCATGATGCCTTTATTCGGTCTGAATGCTACTCACAAGAGAGTGACCTCTACTGTTGTCCCCTGGCTGTTGGGCATGGAAAAGGTAGAACAGTATCTGAAACCCCTGGGAGTAAGGGAGTGAAGCTGCACAGCCAGAAGGGTAATTGTGGGGGGTCATTCTCCACCTGCCACCCACGTATTGGGTAAAACCATGGGCAAAGTCATTTTATTGCCCTGAAGGTCAGTTCTACGTTGGGGGTCGGATTGGCTGCTTACTATGGCCACACAAGGCAGACCATCACCTGCAACCCGCCAAAAGCCTGTGAAATGCTCTCTGAAGAGCAGTCCATGTTTTGACCAAAGCATGTGTGAACAAGCCCTTACAAAAGTTGACAGGAACCTGCAGGAATACGAGAGCAGCCTTTGCTGACTTGTTTCTATAGGGGCACAATATAGGGATGTCATCCTGATTCCTGGCTTCACAAATAACCCTAATAATCCCTAACCTGGACACAAACTAGAGAGTCCATAACCTGAACGCAAACTAGAGAGTCCCTAACCTGGAGAGTCCCTAACCCGGACACAAACTAGAGAGTCCCTAACCTGAACACAAACTAGAGTCCCTAACCTGGAGAATCCCTAACCTGGACACAAACTGGAGAGTCCCTAAACTGGACACAAACTAGAGAGTCCCTAACTTGAACTCAAACTACAGAGTCCATGATCAGGACACAAACTAGAATTCATAACCTGGACACAAACTAGATAGTCCATAACCTGGACATAGACTAGAGAGTTCATAGTCTGGACATAAACTAGAGAGTCCATAGTCTGGACACAAACTAGAGAGTCCATAGTCTGAATACAAAGTAGAGAGTCCATAGTCTGGATACAAACTAGAGAGTTGCAAACCTGGACACAAACTAGAGAGTCACAAACCTGTACACAATCTAGAGAGTCGCAAACCTGGACACAAACTAAAGACTTGTAAACATGGACATAAACTAGACAGTCTATAACCTGGACACAAACTAGGAAGTCCATAACCTGGAATAATTCTGAAGAGTTGAGATGTCATGGAATGAGAGTTCAGACGCCATGACTGGACAGCGAAGCTAGGGCTAGGGTGACAACACTGGAACGGGCACCTTAAAATCAAGTTGGCACCAAGCAGTCCAGCATTGCTATCCGTGGCTCGCATTGAGCACTCAGAGAGACATTTGTGTTATGGAACCCTACTCTCAGAGGAACCACGTTCCATCATGCCAAGGATTTTTGTACACACAGGCAGCATACACTTTGACTTTTAAATGTCGCCGGGGCTGAGAAATCTATATGGCATAAACTTTTGCCTAAAAATCAATCTCATGTAGGGTTTGATTAGAGGAAAATTGCTATCCCATTTGTTTCTACATTTGTCTGCATGTTGTCCTTTTCACTCATAGGCTGGACAATGAGAAGCATTCTTTAAAAATTCCCCGAGAAAGTGTATGACATTAAAATGTCCTTTGATGCTCTTTCACTAAACATTGGACATTAGCGGTTTGGGTGACACTGATCCCTAATGCATCTCGCTTCAATCAATAGACTCCAGAATTTCGCAATTAAGAAGGGGGTTTTAGACCAAATGCAGACACGCTTTTATGTCACTCCTGTCTTTTTGCTCAGGACTATAATTCAAGAAGAAAGATATATTTCTGGCCGGGCAAAATCTTATTTCATGTGTTTTTCTGTTTATCTGTATTTATAGAACATGAAATTAGACAGTTGGATCATAGTTCAAGAAATCGCCTCCAGACCCTTAACTATTTCGGCAATATTCCAGTTTTAGTTTTGCTTTATTTGTTCTGCTTTGATGAAATGGATGGATACTGTGGAGTCTGCATTAGACCATGATGGCTGGAATAGTTCATTATGTAGATCTTCTCATCCTTTCTTTTTTCACTAATAAAGCCTTTAATTTGGCTTTGTAATGCAAGGCTTGAGGAGGAACTCCAATCTAATTAAAAATGAAATTCCAGGGATTGCTTTAAAAAGTCACAATTGAAACCATTAAATAGATCCAATTAACACTTTTACTTACTATCCCTGTCACTGGAGAGTAGCTGAATACAACAACTGTCTAGTGAACACTTTGTGTCTCCAATTTGTCTTCTGTATCAGTGACTAGCAGTTTGGGGACGCTGATGTAACGGGGGACTCTCATATAAGGGAGGCTCTGATGTAAGGGGACTCTGATGTTAGGTGGACTTTGATAGGGACTCTGATGTAAGGGAGGTCTCTGATGGGGACTCTCATGTAAGAGGGACTGTGATGTAAGGTGAACTTATAAGGAGGACGCTGATGTAAGGGGGGACTTTCATATAAGGGGAACTCTGATGAAAGGTGGACTTTGATGGGGAGTATGATGTGAGGGGAGAATCTGTTGGTGACTCTGATATAAAGGAAGACTCTGAGGTAAGGTGGACTTTGATAGGGACTCCGATGTAAGGGACATCTCTGATGGGGACTCTCATGTAAGGTGAGCTTTGATAGGGACTTTGATGTAGGGGGCTGCGAAGTAAGGTGAACTCTTATAGGAACTCTTATGTTACATAGTTACATAGTTAGTCTGGCTGAAAAAAGACAAAAGTCCATCCAGTTCAACCATAAAAAAAAAAAGTTATAATCCTATACCCACAGTTGATCCAGAGGAAGGCAAAAAAAAACAGCAAAGAATGATCCAATTTGCTCCTGCAGGGAAAAAATTTCCTTCCTGATCCCCCGAGAGGCAATCGGATATTCCCTGGATCAACTTTACCTATAAATGTTATATCCAGTTATATTCTGTGTATTCAAGAAACAATCTAGGACTTTCCTACAGCAATCCACTGAGCTGGCTACAACCAACTCTTGAGGGAGTCTATTCCAAATTTTCACAGCTCTCACTGTGAAGAAACCTTTCTGCGTTTGGAGATTAAATTTCTTTTCCTCCAGACGTAAAGAGTGCCCCCTTGTCCTCTGTGATGACCGCAGGGTGAATAACTCTACACCGAGTTCACTATATGAACCACTGATGTATTTATACATGGTGCAGGAGCGGACTGGCAACTCATGGGGCCCCTGGGCAATAGGGGATCATGGGGCCCCTGTGTCCTTGCCCAAACTATGAAAAAGGTACCAGGGGCACCTCATGGGGCCCCTACTGACCCCAGGCCCTCGGGAAGTGCCCAGGTTTCCAAATGGTCAGTCCGCCCCTGGCAATGGAGATCATATGCCCTTTATGTATTATACATGGTGATCATATCCCCCCTTATGTATTATACATGGAGATCATATCCCCCCTTATGTATTATACATGGAGATCATATCCCCCCTTATGTATTATACATGGAGATCATATCCCCCCTTATGTATTATACATGGAGATCATATCCCCCCTTATGTATTATACATGGAGATCATATCCCCCCTTATGTATTATACATGTTGATCATATCCCCCTTATGTATTATACATGAAGATCATGTCTCCCCTTATGTATTATACATGGTGATCATATCCCCCTTATGTATTATACATGAAGATCATGTCTCCCCTTATGTATTATACATGGTGATCATATCCCCCCTTATGTATTATACATGGAGATCATATCCCCCCTTATGTATTATACATGGAGATCATATCCCCCCTTATGTATTATACATGTTGATCATATCCCCCCTTATGTATTATACATGGTTACCATATCCTCCTTATGTATTATACGTGGTGATCATATCCCCCCTTATGTATTATACATGGTGATCATAACCCCCCCTTATGTATTATACATGGGGAACATATCCCCCCTTATGTATTATACATGAAGATCATATCTCCCCTTATGTATTATACATGGTGATCATATCCCCCTTATGTATTATACATGAAGATCATGTCTCCCCTTATGTATTATACATGGTGATCATATCCCCCCTTATGTATTATACATGGAGATCATATCCCCCCTTATGTATTATACATGGAGATCATATCCCCCCTTATGTATTATACATGTTGATCATATCCCCCCTTATGTATTATACATGGTGACCATATCCTCCTTATGTATTATACATGGTGATCATATCCCCCCTTATGTATTATACATGGAGATCATATCCCCCTTATGTATTATACATGGTGATCATATCCCCCCTTATGTATTATACATGGTGAGCATATGCCCCTTATGTATTATACATGGAGATCATATCCCCCCTTATGTATTATACATGGAGATCATATCCCCCCCTTATGTATTATACATGGAGATCATATCCCCCTTATGTATTATACATGGAGATCATATCCCCCCTTATGTATTATACATGGAGATCATATCCCCCCTTATGTATTATACATGGAGATCATATCCCCCCTTATGTATTATACATGGAGATCATATCCCCCTTATGTATTATACATGGTGATCATATCTCCCCTTATGTATTATACATGGAGATCATATCCCCCCTTATGTATTATACATGGAGATCATATCCCCCCCTTATGTATTATACATGGAGATCATATCCCCCCTTATGTATTATACATGGTGATCGTATCCCCCTTATGTATTATACATGGAGATCATATCCCCCCCCCCCTATGTATTATACATGGTGATCATATCTCCCCTTATGTATTATACATGGAGATCATATCCCCCCCCTATGTATTATACATGGAGATCATATCCCCCCCCTTATGTATTATACATGGTGATCATATCTCCCCTTATGTATTATACATGGAGATCATATCCCCCCCTATGTATTATACATGGAGATCATATCCCCCCCTTATGTATTATACATGGTGATCATATCTCCCCTTATGTATTATACATGGTGATCAATCCCCCCTTATGTATTATACATGGAGATCATATCCAGGGGCGGACTGACAACTCATGGGGCCCCCGGGCAATAGGGGATCATGGGGCCCCTGTGTCCTTGCCCAAACTCAAAAAAGCCTATGAAAAAGGTACCAGGGGCATCTCATGGGGCCCCCTACTGACCCCGGGCCCTCAGGCAGTGCCCGAGTTTCCAAATGGTCAGTCCACCCCTGACATATCCCCCCTTATGTATTATACATGGAGATCATATCCCCCCTTATGTATTTATACATGGAGATCATATCCCCTCTTATGTATTATACATGGAGATCATATCCCCCTTCTATATTATACATGGTGATCATATCCCCCCTTATGTATTATACATGGAGATCATATCCCCCCCTTATGTATTATACATGGAGATCATATCCCCCCTTATGTATTATACATGGAGATCATATCCCCCCTTATGTATTATACATGGTGATCATATCCCCCCTTAATCTCCTCTTCTCAAGAAAGAATACATTCAGTTCCTCTAATCTTTCCTCATAGCTGATCTCCTCCATGCCTCTTATCAGTTTGGTTGCCCTTCTCTGTACTTTCTCCAGTTCCCCAATGTTCTATTTGTGAATTGGTGCCCAAAACTGAACTGCATATTCCAGATGAGGTCTTACTAATGATTTGTACCGGGGAAATGATATCTCTCTCTCTGGAGTCTATACTTCTTCTAATACAAGAGAGGATTTTGCTCGCTTTAGAACCCGCGGCTTGGCATTGCATGCCATTATTAAGCTTGTGATCTACCAGAACTCCCAGATCCTTCTCCACCATTGATCCCCCCAGTTGTACCCCCCTAGTATGTATGATGCATGCATATTCTTAGCCCCCAAGTGCAGAACCTTACATTTATCAACATTAAATCTCATTTCCCACATAGTTGCCCAATTACACAGAGCATTGAGGTCGGCTTGTAAATTGGAGACATCCTGTAAGGACGTTATTCCACTGCACAGCTTGGTGTCATCTGCAAAGACTGAAATGGGATTTATAATCCCAGACCCTATATTGTTTATAAATATATTAAAAAGTTTCAGACTTTTGTCCTTAGTCATAGCTGCAGAAGCTTCCAATCAATTGGTCTCTCCAGCCTGCAAAGCCCGACGTGACTGTTTTTATGAAGACTGTCAATTGCCTAATCTGCTAACACTATATAAATGAATACAATAAATCAACAGATTAGGCAGTTTTGGCTACTCATTTATAGACATCCATATATTTTGTGATTTGTACTGAATATTAGCGTGTGCTGGGAATATGTTATCTCCGTCGCCTATTATGTCTACATATTATGTCGTATATCATGCATTTAATGCGATACAATAGATATTTTGTCTATGCGATGAATAAATGTCTTCCCATTGTGTCGCTGTTCGTTTCGCTGACTTGCGCAGGAAAAAGAGCCGTAAGGAATGCTTTAAATTCTAGACACAAGTTCAACTTGGCAGCGGAGGTGTGAATACACACATACTCTTTATTGCCTGACTATTAAACTTTGCTGAGGGGGGGGGGGGAATGGTCCTTCTAATCCAGATGTGGCCACATGTTGTAATCTCCCTGCCATCAGTCTGGAAGGAGGTTCCAGATACAAGCTGGATGGATTTCATTAGAGGGAACAAAGTAGGCTTTTGTTTATCCCTTCCAGATAGCCGGAGTAGGAAACAAGCGTATCATGCTAATTTGTCTCCATTAGAATATCACTCAGTCAGAAACCCGTCTCAGCCTTGGAGATTCCGAGCCCCGATACTAAACAGGCAAAAAGTGAAAATGTTCAGGTTAATGTAACTTCATCCTCCGCCGTCAGAGCCAACAAGCTGGTCATTTGGGTAACCTGACCCGAGAGTTGGCTGATAACGCCCTATAAGTGGGAGCAAATCAAGTTCTAACAAAGTACGATGGCCTAACATGTCCTCCGGATAACGCAATTATCCGCTGACACCAGGTGCCGTCTTGTTGTTACTATGTTAGGCTTCTTTTGTTTCGTTTAATAAAATTTCCAAAGTGCTCCCAGACCTCAGACCATCTCCCAACCCCCCCCCCACTCTCCCGCGCGTCGTGATGCGACATTTTGCTGTACAGCGGCCCATGCTTGGGGGCAGATCAGGCTGCCTTAGCTTTCTCCTTCCCAGCTGGGCATTAGGTCCATAAAAAGTGTAGCGCCAAACATATTATTATTATTATTATACAGGATTTATATAGCGCCAAACATATTATTATTATTATACAGGATTTATATAGCGCCAAACATATTATTATTATTGTTATACAGGATTTATATAGCGCCAAACATATTATTATTATTATACAGGATTTATATAGCGCCAAACATATTATTATTATTGTTATACAGAATTTATATAGCGCCAAACATATTATTATTATTATTATTATTATACAGGATTTATATAGCGCCAAAATTATTATTATTATTATACAGGATTTATATAGCACCAAAAATATTATTATTATTATTACTATACAGGATTTATATGGCGCCAACAGTTTGCTCAGCGCTTTACAATATAACGGGAGACAATACAGCGACAATACAGTTCAATACAAGAGGGATAGGAGGGCCCTGATCCTGGGAGCTTACAATCTAAGAGGGACATATGATAGTGAAACTGGAATGTGTCAAAACAAATATATGTCCGTGATCAGTGGTGTATTTAGGTTTTGTGCTGCCCTAGGCAACACAAAAATGACCCCCCCACGGAGAGACCCTGACACTGACCAATACCCCCCTCCCCCACGAAGAATGCCTGACATTGACCAACAACACCCCAACCCCACCCGAGAGAGCCTTCCACTACCACGGACACCCATACACTGGCTTCCCCCCACCCCCATCCCGGTGAGAGAGAAGACACCTTCACAGCTCTGAACACCCCCGGGAACAAGAGTCAGGCTCTGCATACACCATCAAGCAGCCCACAGTCTCTCTCAGATCCCACTTGGTCCCCATGCTGTGTGTGTCTCTTCTTCCACCCCTGAAAGATGCCGCCCTAGGCAAATGCCTTGTTTGCCTTGTGGTAAATACACCCCTGTCCCTGATACCAAAGACATTGGTGCAAAAAAAAAAAAAATATATATATATATGGTGCAAAAAAAGTTTTAAAATAATGTCCATCCACCAATATAAAGTGCTCTTGCTTGCAGCAAAACAATTCAGTTCAAAACTGCCATCACCGTCTCCCAGTGAATTAAAAACTGACCAGAAATGATGGCTGCCACTACAACAGCAGAAACGTCAATGTGTTTAACCGTTTCCCGACCTCCCTAAAACAGATATACTGCAACAGGGCGGCACGGGTGCGCAAAATCACATTCACGGCTGTCAATCACCGAGTCCCGGCCGGTGATTATTCACCGGCGCCCGGTGATTGCCAAGCATCTCCGACGGGGAAGGGAACTCTAAGTAAAGAAAAAGTTCTCCTCTCTGTCAGCTCGTGCACACTGCTTTAGATGGCTGTGCACAGTATAGCCATGCAAAGCAGTGTGATTACAGTGAAGCACAGGGACACAGTGAAGCAGCACACAGTTAACCCTTTGATCGCCCCCAGATGTTAACTCCTTCCTGCCCAGTGCCATTAGTACATCATCATTGCTTTTTTTTAGCACTGATCACTGTATTGGTGTCACTGGGGATGTCAGTGACACCAAGTCAGTTCCCCCCCAGTGTCAGAATGCCCTCCGCAGTCCCGCTATAAGTCGCTGATTGCCACCATTACTAGTAAAAATAATTTTATTTTACCACAGCCTGGCTAGACAGAATGACATCCACCAGCAGAGTCTCATGTCAGGATACGTGTGTCTTTAGAATCTTTGTTTAACCCCTTGCCCTCCAGAGGATTTATCCCCCTTCCTGACCAGGCCATTTTTTGCATTACAGCGCTGCGTTACTTTAACTGACAATTGCGCTGTCATGCAACGCTGCACCTAAATGAAATCTATGTCGTTTTTTTTTTCCCATAATTAGAACTTTCTTTCGATGGTATTTGATTGCCTGTGCATTTTTATTTTTTGAGCTATAAAATAAAATGGCCGACAATTTTGAGAAAAAAACAATATTTTGGAATTTTGCCATAAAACATATCCAGTAAAAAAATTTAAAAAAATCAAGTTTTGTCATAAATGTAGGCCAAAATGTATTCTGCTCCATGTCTTTGCTAGAAAAAAATCCCAATACGTGTAAATTAATTGGTTTACGTGAAAGCTATAGCGTTTACAAATGGCGGTATATATATTGGAATTTTTTTTTTAACTAGTAATGGCGGTGATCAGTAACTTATAGCGGGACTACGAGACTGCGGTGGGCATTCTGACACTGGGGGAGAACTGACTTAGTGTCACTGATATCCCCAGTGACACCAATACAGTGATCAGTGCTAAAAAAAGCACTGACACTGTAATAATGGCACTGGGCAGGAAGAGGTTAACATGGGGGCGATCAAAGGGTTTACTGTGTGCTGTGTGCTACTTTACTGTATTCACACTGTTTTGTATGGCTGTGACATTGTACTGCTAGAAATACAGTATGTTAAAAAAAAACAAAAAAAAACATAAATAACTAGAAAAGCTACAATTTCTGGGGAAATTGTGTGAAGCGTTCTGACCTCCACCAGTAGTCTACAACTGGAGTGGGCGGAGTAACTGGGCGGAGTAGCTTTTGTCACTCTGCTGCCTGCTCACACACCTGGGTTCCTATGTCAACTCACTCTACAGCAAGGGCAGAGAAGAGCGGTTAAAAACAAACTGCTCCAACTTGCTCACTTCACTGGCGGTTGCCATCTTCAAACGGTTGTAGTTTAAAAATTGTAAATCCTACACCAAAGAGCTTTATATTGTGAGAATCACAAGACCCAGACCTACATTTTGATGCATAGTATGTCTCTGAAATATTAAAAATGAAGGCACAGTCGCAGTTTAGAAATTGTCCTTCAAATTTGAGGTGGCTAGAGTGGAGTGTCAATGAATGTCAATGGGTGGCGTGAGTTGCAAACAAATGGTCATATTGTGAAAACTATCAGGACTATGGCTTAGCCATGGACATTTTTAGTGGCATCAGGGATAGCTGAACGTTTTGATATAAGATTTGTGTAGGTGGGCTTGAAAATGAGGGAGTGATGGCAGTTTAGAGATCATGTCCTGATTTTTCAGCTCACACTCTAGCTTTTGTCAGCTCCCACTCTAGTTTTGAACATTCCACCATTCATTCCTATGGGACCAATTTCACCACAAAAACGGCAATATTTCGTGAACCATTCGGCGAAACGTCCCACAAAGTAATAGCGCACCAATCGGGAACAATCCGCACGTTTCGGTATATTACTGTCTATGTAGTGTAAAAACTGTGGGAGGAGTTAGGGGGGTAAATTTGGCTATAATAATAAGAATATATATGTGAGATAACAGTAAGTGGTCGCCATGCAAGAACACTTAAATATAAAAAAAATAAAATAAAAATGTAAAAAAAAATTTAGAAAAATTATAAATTTGAGATATAAACTAATTTGGGTTATTTTCTTTTTACCAAAAAGATACCTGAATACATTTTGGCCACGAATTATAAAGAAAGATTATTTACTTGCAACATTTTATAAGAAAAACACTTTTTTTCAAAATGTTTGGACTTTTTAATTTATATAGCAAAAAGTAAAAATCCCAGTGGTGAATAAATACCACCAAAATAAAGTTTTATCTGTCTAAAAAAAATGCTAAAAAATTCATAAGGGTACAGTGTTGCATGACCGCGCAATTGTCATTCAAAGTGTGATAGCGCTGAAAGCTGAAAATTGGCCTGGGCAGGAAGGGGGTGAAAGTGTCCAGACATGAAGTGGTTTTTAATGGAAGTTGAATCACACTTACTGGTAGGATCACCAGTTGAAAATAAAGGAAAAAAGACAAAAGAAAAAGAAAACAAATGCAGCCGCCACGTGTAAGAATTAGTAAGCTGCAATTAACAACAATTTTGTTTTGGGGTTTAACCATTTCCATATCGGACAATTTTACACCTTCCTGCACAGGCCATTTTTCAGGTTTCAGCGCTCTCACACTTTGAATGACAATTGCGCGGTCATACAACATTGTACCCCAACTAAAATTTTATCATTTTCTTCCCACAACTAGAGCTTTCTTTTGGTGGTATTTAATCACTGCTGGGGTTTTTATTTTTTGCTAAATTAACAAAAAAAGACCAAAACTTTTGAAAAAAAAACACATTTTTCTTTGTTTCTGTTATAAAAGTTTACAAATAAATAATTGTTCTTCATAAATTTAGGCCGAGATGTATTCTGCTACATGTCTTTGGTGAAAATAACCCAAATTATGATGTATTATTTAGTTTGTAGGAAAGTTATAGAGTTCACAAACTATGGTATAGATCTGATATTGATCAATCCTGAAGTACTGACGGCCAATCTAATTTCTTGAGGTCCAAGAATGTCAGAACAGTACAGATATCCCCCCAATGTCAGAACAGTACAGATATCCCCCAAATGTCAGAACAGTACAGATATCCCCCAAATGTCAGAACAGTACAGATATCCCCCAAATGTCAGAACAGTACAGATATCCCCCAAATGTCAGAACAGTACAGATATCCCCCAAATGTCAGAACAGTACAGATATCCTCCAAATGTCAGAACAGTACAGATATCCCCCAAATGTCAGAATAGTACAGATATCCCCCAAATGTCAGAATAGTACAGATATCCCCCAAATGTCAGAATAGTACAGATATCCCCCAAATGTCAGAATAGTACAGATATCCCCCAAATGTCAGAATAGTACAGATATCCCCCAAATGACCCCTTTTTGCAGAGTAGACAGTCCGACGTACTTCATATTATCTTTTATTTTTTAATAATTTTTTTTTCTTTTTTTTAAGTTCTTTTTTTCATATTCCACTATGACCAAAGTAGTACAATGTTACCATAGTAACATTGTACTACTTTGGGGAAGTGATCAGTATTTTTTTTTTTTACACAATTTGCTTATAGCAAAGAATTACTTTGCTATAAGCAAGCATTTTCCTGAATGACATCGATTCATTCAGGGTTTTTTTTTTGTGCTTAGCTGTGATTTGGCCACAGCTAATCACATGACATGTTAAAGTGGATGTAAACCTCAGACATGAAATATGAACAACGTATATCCCTCTTTAGTGTGTGCTTGTCTCAATAAAGAGCACTAAGTGTCGTATTTGTCCACTGTTTTATTCCTCCGCTGTAAGCATAAGTCACTTCTGACAAGTTTTCTTGACACCGAGAAAAAAAAGGTGACAGGGGAAGGAGCTCCAGTACACATTCTGTAATTGACAGCCTCAGCTTTGTTTCTGTGTGCTGTGTGGAGGGGGGTGTGTCTTTTCCCTTCAATCAGCTCTCAGAGCTCTCCTCACTGATGTAACTTCAGCTCTCCATCCCCTGCTTTTCAGAGCAGAGATCCTGTATAAATTCTGCATTTTGAATTGATGTAGGTGAAAGAATACCACAGATAAACAGGTACAACTTATGTAGGAGGCTTTGTTTCATCTTGGTGTATCACCTGAGGCCAGTCACTTCACTGGGTATATGTAAGGGTGAACAACCATAGGAAACTGAGAAATTACAGACTTACTGGCCAGATCACCAGGTGAAAATAAAGGAAAAAGGCCTACAAAAAGAAAAGTAATGCAGCCATCACATGTAGGAACAGGTACACTGCAATACATTACTTTTTTGTTGATTGTTTAATAACACTTTAACCATATAACAATGTAATTGTTCCATTTATGGTGTAGTGGTTGTAAAGGCTCGATGTTTTATTACCTTCATCCATTCTATGCATGAAGGTAAAAAACCTTCTGTGTGCAGCAGTGCCCCCAGCCCCCTCAATACTTACCTGAGCCCCATCGAGATCCAGCAATTTGCATGAGAGCCTCGGCTGCCCCGGGTCTCTGCCTCCTCATTAGCTGAGACAGCAAGCGGTAGCCAATGGCTCCCACTGCTGTCAATCACAGCCAGTCAGCCAATGAGGAGAGAGAGGGGGGGTGGGGCCAAGCCACGGCTCCGTGTAGAATGGGCACACAGAGCAGCGGGTGCCCCCATAGCATGCTGCTTGCTGTGGGGGCACCTTGCAGACAGGAGGAGCCAGGAGAACCTGCGGGGGACCCGAGAAGAGGAGGATCCGGGTTGTTCTGTGCAAAACCACAAGTATAGAGATGTTTGTTATGTTACAGGAAAAAAAAAACGTTTAGTATCGCTTTAACCTCTTCCATACCGGGCACTTTTACCCTCTTCCTGCCCAGGCCGATTTTCAGGTTTCAGCGCTCTCACACTTTGAATGACAATTGCGCAGTCATACAACATTGTACCCAATCTAAAATTTTATCCTTTTCTTTACACAACTAGAGCTTTCTTTTGGTGGTATTTAATCATCGCTGGGGTTTTTATTTTTTGCTAAATTAACAAAAAAAGACCAAAAATTTGGTAAAAAAAATCACATTTTTATTTGTTTCTGTTATAGAAGTTTGCAAATAAATAATTGTTCTTCATAAATTTAGGCCGAGATGTATTCTGCTACATGTCTTTGGTGAAAATAACCCAAATTAGGATGTATTGTTTAGTTTGTAGGAAAGTTATAGAGTTCACAAACTATGGTATAGATCTGAATATTGATCAATCCTGAAGTACTGACAGCCAATCTAATTTCTTGAGGTCCAAGAATGTCAGGACAGTACAGATATCCCCCAAATGACCCCTTTTTGTAAAGTAGACAGTCCGACGTACTTCATAAGAGGCATGGCGAGTTATTTGAAGTTGTAATTTTTTTGTCATAATTTTTGCGGAAAATGAAAACATGAAAAAATTATTTTCACTATTTTCTTTTTACATACTGTCATTTTTTATAAAATTTTTTCTTTTTTATTAATAATTTTTCGGAAAATGAAGAAATTAAAAAAATGCTGGGATTGGCCACAGCAGGTCACATGGTACTGGCAACGGGGCCGCTACACAGATCTGTCATCGGCCGTATCCGAGGTACACGGCCGGTGACAAATCACGCTGCAGTGCGGTCCTGCGGGCATGCACAATGCGCGCTCCGAAAAAGGACGCCATATGGCGTCCAACCGGAGGGACGAACAGTTTCAGAGCTTTTATTATACTGAAACCACCTTTATTTATTTATTTGTTCATCCCAGGAACTGGGCAATGCATTCGATTTTGAACATTTATTTATTATTTATTTCAGGTACTTATATAGCGCCACCAATTTACGCAGCGCTTTACATATATATTGTACATTCACATCAGTCCCTAACCCTCAAGGGGCGTACAATCTAAGGTCCCTAACCCTCAAGGGGCGTATAATCTAATGTCCCTAACCCTCAAGGGGTGTACAGTCTAAGGTCCCTAACCCTCAAGGGGTGTACAATCTAAGGTCCCTAACCCTCAAGGGGTGTACAATCTAAGGTCCCTAACCCTCAAGGGGTGTACAATCTAAGGTCCCTAACCCTCAAGGGGCGTACAATCTAAGGTCCCTAACCCTCAAGGGGCGTACGATCTAAGGTCCCTAACCCTCAAGGGGCGTACAATCTAAGGTCCCTAACCCTCAAGGGGTGTACAATCTAAGGTCCCTAACCCTCAAGGGGTGTACAATCTAAGGTCCCTAACTTACATTCATACATACACATATTAGGGCCAATTTAGACAGGAGCCAATTAACCTACCAGCATGTCTTTGGATTGTGGGAGGAAACCGGAGTTCCTGGAGGAAACCCACACAGACAGAGGGAGAACATGCAAACTCCAGGCAGGTGGTGCTGTGGTTGGGATTTTAATCGGCGATCCTAGTACTGCCAGGCAGAAGTGCTAACCACTTAGCCACTGTGCTGCCCATATATATTATAAACAAAATATAAATATGTAAGTTGTCAATTAACCCATTGCTGCCCCAGTTGTCAATTAACCCATTGCCGCCCCAGTTGTCAATTAACCCATTGCCGCCCCAGTTGTCAATTAACCCATTGCCGCCCCAGTTGTCAATTAACCCATTGCCGCCCCAGTTGTCAATTAACCCATTGCTGCCCCAGTTGTCAATTAACCCATTGCCGCCCCAGTTGTCAATTAACCCATTGCTGCCCCAGTTGTTAATTAACCCATTGCCGCCCCGGCCTATAGCCAGATGGCGGCCGGGCGGCAACGAGTTAATTGACAACTTACATATTTATATTTTGTTTATAATATATGTTCAAAATGTAATACATTGCCCAGTTCTTGGGATGAACAAATAAATAAATAAAGGTGGTTTCAGTATAATAAAAGCTCTGAAACTGTAAAAATAGTAAAGAAAAAAAATGAAAAAAACACGGATATTGGATTGTACCATTATGCTTTACCAGAATAGAATGAAAAAAGTACACCAATTTGCGGCTGTGTCCTAACTCCACATACGTATCCTATTGATTATACTTCAGGGTTTTGTAAGTGTCTGAATACAAGTGCTTCATATGCTCAGTGTCTTTGAAGCTGGCTGAAGTAGCTGCATACAGGTAATACTAGCCGAGAAATCAAAGGCATTGAAATGCCTCCTTCCCCTTCAGTAAACAATGCAGTCTGTGCTTGCATAATTATTATTACCGTTCTATTACCAGGACACATTGAGCGCAGGAAGAAAAGCTTCTGACCACCTTTAGAAAATGTTCAACATCTCAAAGGATTAGCTTTAAAGCTGAATCAGAAGTGAAACTCGGATTCTCTGGACTCTTGTTCTGTTTTATTTCCAAGGGCTCTTGGAAATTCTGTATTGGGTCTCCGCGGTGGTATGGGATAACCAGGGGCGGACTGACCATTTGGAAACTCAGGCACTGCTCGAGGGCCCGGGGTCAGTAGGGGGCCCCATGAGATGCCCCTGGTACCTTTTTCATTGGCTTTTTTGAGTTTGGGCAAGGACACAGGGGCCCCATGATCCCCTATTGCACGGGGGCCCCATGAGTTGTCAGTCCGCCCCTGGGGATAACCCAACGTGGTATATGGCAAAAGTACCACATTTGGGAGTTCATCTACTAAAGGCAAATAGGCGGTGTACTTTGCAACCTCCTAGAATAGGTTGCTAGCATATTTCAGGTAAATTTAGTTCCTCTGTAATCATTGGAGTGCTGTGTGATTATTTTGGCTGTTCTGGGTTTCATGGGCAGGAGACTCAACTGATTTTAGAATGTGAGAAGTATCAGAATGGTGTCACAGGATGGATAAAAGAATTGTTCTTCCATTTACAGCCTCTATATGATGTGAAGCCATCAAAAATGTATATCCAATACTCTAGATCAGGGGTCTACAAACTTTCTAAACAAAGGGCCAGCCTAGTGTCCTTCAGACTTTAGGCGGGTTGGACTGTGGCCAGTGGGAGTAGAAAATGTCCCAGCATCAGTGGGAGTAAACAATGGTGTCATTGGTGTCAGTGGGAGGAATAGTGCCCCATCATTGGTATCAGCGGGAGGAATAGTGCCCCATCATTGGTGTCAGCGAGAAAAATAGTGCCCCATCATTGGTGTCAGTGGGAGGAATAGTGCCCCATCATTGGTGTCAGCAGGAGAAATAGAGCCCCATCATTGGTGCCAACGGGAGGAATAGTGCCCCATCATTGGTGTCAGTGGGAGGAATAGTGCCCCATCATTGGTATCAGTGGGAGGAATCGTGCCCCATCATTGGTGTCAGTGGTAGGAATAGTGCCCCATCATTGGTGTCAGCGGGAGAAATAGTGCCCCATAATTGGTGTCAGTGGGAGGAATAGTCCCCCATCATTGGTGACAGTGGAAGGAATAGTGACTCATCATTGGTGTCAGTGGGAGGAATAGTCCCCCATCATTGGTATCAGTGGGAGGAATAGCGCCCCATCATTGGTATCAGTGGGAGGAATAGTGCCCCATTATTGGTGTCAGTGGGAGGATTAGTGCCCCATCATTGGTTTCAGTGGGAGGATTAGTGCCCCATCATTGGTGACAGTGGGAGGAATAGTGACCTATCATTGATGTCAGCGGGAGGAATAGTGCCCCATCATTGGTGTCAGCGGGAGGAATAGTGCCCCATCATTGGTGTCAGTGGGAGGAATAGTGCCCCATCATTAGTGTCAGCGTGAGAAATAGTGCCCCATAATTGGTCTCAGTGGGAGGAATAGTACAGCATGATTGGTGTCAGCGGGAGGAATAGTGCCCTATCATTGGTGTCAGTGGGAGAAATAGTGCCCCATCATTGGTGTCAGTGGGAGGAATAGTGCCCCATCATTGGTGTCAGTGGGAGGAATAGTGCCCCATCATTGGTGTCAGCAGGAGAAATAGAGCCCCATCATTGGTGCTAACGGGAGGAATAGTGCCCCATCATTGGTGTCAGTGGGAGGAATAGTGCCCCATCATTGGTATCAGTGGGAGGAATCGTGCCCCATCATTGGTGTCAGTGGTAGGAATAGTGCCCCATCATTGGTGTCAGCGGGAGAAATAGTGCCCCATAATTGGTGTCAGTGGGAGGAATAGTCCCCCATCATTGGTGACAGTGGAAGGAATAGTGACTCATCATTGGTGTCAGCGGGAGGAATAGTGCCCCATCATTGGTATCAGTGGGAGGAATAGCGCCCCATCATTGGTATCAGTGGGAGGAATAGTGCCCCATTATTGGTGTCAGTGGGAAGATTAGTGCCCCATCATTGGTATCAGTGGGAGGAATAGCGCCCCATCATTGGTATCAGTGGGAGGAATAGTGCCCCATTATTGGTGTCAGTGGGAAGATTAGTGCCCCATCATTGGTATCAGTGGAAGGAATAGTGACCTATCATTGATGTCAGCGGGAGGAATAGTGCCCCATCATTAGTGTCAGCGTGAGAAATAGTGCCCCATAATTGGTCTCAGTGGGAGGAATAGTACAGCATGATTGGTGTCAGCGGGAGGAATAGTGCCCTATCATTGGTGTCAGTGGGAGAAATAGTTCCCCATAATTTGTCTCAGTGGGAGGAATAGTACCCCATTGTTGGTGTCAGTGTAGGAATTATTGAAATAGTGCCTTGTATCAGTGGAGGGAAATGTTGCCCCAAGGGCCAGATAAAGGCAAGCAAAGGGCCGCATCTGGCCTCTGGGCCACAGTTTGGAGAGCACTGCCTCTAGATCAGTGTTTCTCAACCTTTTTTCCATCAAGACACCCTTTAAAATTCTGGACAGTATCCAGGCAACCTATTGTAAAATGTAAAAAAACTATTTTTATAGTTTTACATAGTCGTGGAGTGGAGTGAACATCCATACATGTAGGACACATAACGTTAGAGGTGATTTATTCTTCCAAATCGAATACACTTTTGCACACTGGTACTGACTAGTATTCCCATGTTTCTCTTTTTCCTTAAGTTTTTCTCCATCAATCAGCTAATGTGACCCCAGTGGTGAGGGAGAGGGGTGGGGGAGGGTCAAATAAAGATGCTGGGCAGATGACCAACATCCCCCTTATCAACTGATGATGTAATTGGTTGTCAGGATGCCAGCGGCTAGAAGGTCATAATGGTGCACAATGAAAACCTGTGGCTTTGTGTAAAGGCAGGCTTGATCAGGGGCAGACTGACCATTTAAGCACTCAGGCACTGCCCAAGGGCCCGGAGTCAGTAGGGGGCCCCATGAGATGCCCCTAGCACCTTTCATTGGCTGTTTCATAGGCCTTTTTGGGTGTGGGCCAGTACACAGGGGCCCCATGATCCCCTATTGCCCGGGGGCCCCATGAGTTGTCAGTCCACCCCTGGGCTTGATCCACCTCTCACTTGTACACAATATTCAGGCATTTTGCCAAGGCACCCCTAAACAGACCTCAAGGCATCCCAGGGTCCCTGGGCACCCTGGTTGAAAAAGGCTGCTCTAGATATCGCTATCACCCATCCTGTATAAAAATCAGCATTAATAAAAATTACCAAATAACTGTGCCATACATAAACATATACAGACATGGCCAAAAATATTGGCACCCCTGCATTTCTGTCAGATAACGCACCACTTCACCAAGAAAATTGTTGCAATTACAAATGTTTTACCATTGTCATGTTCATTTCTTTTGTTTGCATTGGTAAGACAGCGGAAAGTGGAGAAACAAAAAGCCAGATCTGACATATTCAACGCAAAACCCCAAAACATTACTGGAAAAAATGATTGGCACCCTCAATTTATTATTTGGTAGCACACCCCTTGGAAAAAAATACCTGAAATCAATGGCCTCCTGTAACCTTCAATGAATTTCTTCCACCTCTCTACTGGAATTTTGGATCGCTCTTCTTTCACCAACTGCTCCAGGTCTCTCAGATTGGAAGGGTTCCTTTTCCCCTACTACTGCTTTGAGATCTCTGCACAGGAGCTCTATGGGATTGAGATCTGGACCAGTTAAGTCCTCTCCAGCACTTTGTCTGAAACCATTTCTGGGTGCTATGGACATTTCCCTTTTTGGGGTCCCAGAGTTGCTCACTCCCCTAGTGTCTGCTAAAGGGGACTATCCTAAGAGGTTTAGCCACAGAGAAAGAAAGTGTCCTCTGATTATTTCACTGTATTCTGGAGCATCTCAAAGCTTGCCTGCACCCCAACCAAGTTGAATAAAGCATCACAAAGATACCCCAAGACTGATCATTATTTTACTTCAGGTACTTATATAACGCTGTCAATTTACGCAGCGCTTTTACATATATATTGTACATTCACATCAGTCCCTAACCCTCAAGGTGTGTACAATCTAAGGTCCCTAACTCACATTCATATACAAGGGCCAATTTAGACAGGATCCAATAAACCTACCAGCATGTCTTTGGAGTGTGGTAGGAAACCCATGCAGGCACAGGGAGAACATGCAAACTCCAGGCAGGAGGTGCCATGGCTGGGATTTGAACCAACGACCCGAGTACTGCCAGGCGGAAGTGCTAACCATTTAGCCACTGTGCTGCCCTTTGAGCTGTGAGATTGCCTGTGATGTTGTGTGCCTGGCTTCTTTTACACCAAATTGAGAAGAGAACCTGGGAGAAACTCTCAGGCCTGTTAAGGGGCTAGCTCTGCACAAGGACATTTTCCCATAGCTTAGTGAATGAGGGGAAGCTCAGCTGACTTCCATCATCTACTCTTACATGTCATCCATTTATAGAGTGCAATGGGTTAACCAGTACTTTGAGGGCAAAAATACACAGATAGTAAGAACAAATTCACTTTTATGTTACGATCACACTTATTATTATACTTATGATTTTGTTGTGTGTAAACTTATAGAACTATAAGTTTCATTTCTGCCCTTGAGGAGGAGTTACTCGAAACGCTTTGGAAAGGGCAAAATCTAATCTACCATCTATCCAAAATCTATAGGATTTGTGTATGATTTTCTTGTGTATAAACTTATAGAACTAGAAGTTTCATTTCTGCCCTTGAGGAGGAGTTGCTCGAAACGCGTTGGAAAGGTAAAAATCTCATCTACCATCTATCCAAAATCTATAGGATTTGTGTATGATTTTAATGTGTATAAACTTATAGAATGTGAAATTTCATTTCTGCCCTTGAGGAGGAGTTACTCGAAACACGTTGGTTGGGGCAAAATCGAATCTACCATCTATCCAAAATATATAGGATTTGTGTATGATTTTATTGTAAATAAACCCTATAGAACTTGAAGTTTCATTTCTGCCCTTGAGGAGGAGATACTCGAAACGCGTTGGTGGGGGCAAAATCTCATCTACCATCTATCCAAAATCTATAGGATTTGTATATGATTTTATTGTGTATAAATTTATAGAACTTGAAGTTTCATTTCTGCCCTTGAGGAGGAATTACTCGAAACGCGTTGGTAAGTGGAAAAATCTAATCTACCATCTATCCAAAATATATAGGATTTGTGTATGATTTTATTGTAAATAAACCCTATAGAACTTGAAGTTTCATTTCTGCCCTTGAGGAGGAGATACTCGAAACGCGTTGGTGGGGGCAAAATCTCATCTACCATCTATCCAAAATCTATAGGATTTGTATATGATTTTATTGTGTATAAATTTATAGAACTTGAAGTTTCATTTCTGCCCTTGAGGAGGAATTACTCGAAACGCGTTGGTAAGTGGAAAAATCTAATCTACCATCTATCCAAAATCTATAGGATTTGTGTATGATTTTATTGTGTATAAACTTATAGAACTAGAAGTTTCATTTCTGCCCTTGAGGAGGAGTTGCTCGAAACGCGTTGGAAAGGTAAAAATCTCATCTACCATCTATCCAAAATCTATAGGATTTGTGTATGATTTTAATGTGTATAAACTTATAGAATGTGAAATTTCATTTCTGCCCTTGAGGAGGAGTTACTCGAAACACGTTGGTTGGGGCAAAATCGAATCTACCATCTATCCAAAATCTATAGGATTTGTGTATGATGTTATTGTGTATAAACTTATAGAATGTGAAATTTTATTTCTGCCCTTGAGGAGGAGTTACTCGAAACGCGTTGGTGGGGGCAAAATCTAATCTACCATCTATCCACAATCTATAGGATTTGTGTATGATTTTAATGTGTATAAACTTATAGAATGTGAAATGTAATTTCTGCCCTTGAGGAGGAGTTATTCAAAACGCGTTGGAAAGGTAAAAATGTCATCTACCATCTATCCAAAATCTAAAGGATTTGTGTTTGACATCAGATGGATATTCTAATATTTAGGTTTTGAAAGATTGTATCTATGAAGGCCGGTTCACACAGAAACATGGTCTGCGCTCCTGTGTGATTCTTGCATGTTCCCATGTGTTGCCATTTTGCAGCCCATTTATATGAATGTGCTGGAAACTGCACCAGAATGCAGAAAAAAATAGTACATACAATACTTTTAAAAAATGCTCTGCATCAAAGTGCATGGTACTGCTTTGGTGCCTGCAAACGCACTGAATTTGCAATCTGCATTTGGGGTGCCATTGATATTACATTGGCACCTGCAGGCAGTGCATTTTGAGTGTGGTGTGGGAAACGCACATGGAACACACCTTTCGGTCGACACAATTCTAACATTTTTGGCTCTATACACCACCACAATGGATTTGAAATGAAATGAACAAGATGTGCTTTAACTACAGACTGTCAGCTTTAATTTGAGGGTATTTACATCCAAATCAGGTGAACGGTGTAGGAATTACAACAGTTTGCATATGTGCCTCCCACTTGTTAAGGGACCAAAAGTAATGGGACAATTGGCTTCTCAGTTGTTCTATGGCCAGGTGTGTGTTATTCCCTCATTATCCCAATTACAATGAGCAGATAAAAGGTCCAGAGTTCATTTCAAGTGTGCTATTTGCATTTGGAATCTGTTGCTGTCAACTCTGCTGGGAAGGACAACAGACCTTCCCAGCATAATAGATACCCTGCAAATATAGATCCCCTCCAGAAAAATAGATCCTCAACCGCCAGTATCTATAGACTCCACAGCACAACCCATCATCCCTTCCCATTACATACATTCAGTGCTGGAGGTGCCTGAACTGCGCTCCCCCGCATTCCCGCTAATAAAAAGCCCTGACAGTCTTCAGTTAAAGCACATGTGTCCATGTCCCAATATTTATGGACCTGACTGTATATTGTTGCGGGTAGTTTATTGTTGCTGGGGGGAGGTCTATTGTTGCTTGGGGTAATATATTGTTGCTGTTGGTTATATTATTGACGGGGGATCTATTGTTGATGGGGTAAGTCTTATGTGGCTGGGGGGACTGTTGTTGATGGGAGGGTTCTATTGTTGACAGAGGGGTCTATTGTTGATCACTGCTGGATGGTCTATGGATGCTGGCTGACAGGATAGTCATTGTTGCTGCTTAGGGACTATTGTTGCTATTGGGTATTTTGTTTTGGGGGGTCTATTGTTGCTGGGGGTGGTCTATTGTTGCCTGGGGTAATATATTGTTGCTGTTGGTCTATTATTGATGGGGGGCCTATTGTTGCTGGGGAGATTTATTGTTTTGGGGGGGCTGTTGTTGCTTGGGGTCTATTGTTGCTGGGGGATCTATTGTTGCTGGGGGTCTATTCTTGCTGTTGGTCTATTATTGATGGGGGATCTATTGTTGATGGGGTAGATCTTATGTGGTGGGGGGGACTGTTGTTGATTGGAGGGATCTACTGTTGACAGAGGGATCTATTGTTGATCACTGCTGGACGGTCTATGGATGCTGGCTGAGGGGAGAGTCATTGTTGCTGCTTAGGGACTATTGTTGCTATTGGGTATTTGTTGCATGTGGTCTATTGTTGCTGGGGGGGTCTATTGTTGCTTGGGGTAAGCTTTTGTTGCTGTTGGTCTATTATTGATGGGGGGGCTATTGTTGATGGGGATATTTATTGTTTTGGGGGGGGGCTGTTGTTGCTTGGGGTCTATTGTTGCTGGGGGGTCTATTGTTGCTTGGGGTAATCTATTCTTGCTGTTGGTCTATTATTGATGGGGGATCTATTGTTGATGGGGTAAATCTTATGTGGTGGGGGGACTGTTGTTGATTGGAGGGATCTACTGTTGACAGAGGGGTCTATTGTTGATCACTGCTGGATGGTCTATGGATGCTGGCTGAGGGGAGAGTCATTGTTGCTGCTTAGGGACTATCGTTGCTATGGGGTATTTGTTGCATCTGGTCTATTGTTGCTGGGGGGGTCTATTGTTGCTTGGGGTAATCTTTTGTTGCTGTTAGTCTATTGTTGCTGGGGGGTCTATTGTTGCTTGGGGTAATCTTTTGTTGCTGTTGGTCTATTATTGATGGGGGGGGCTATTGTTGATGGGGAGATTTATTGTTGATGGGAGGGGCTGTTATTGCTTGGGGTCTATTGTTGCTGACTACAGGGGATCTATTTTACTGCTTTTCGTTTTATCATTAACATATTCCATACAAATTATTTAGCACCACAAAATGATACTTGGTTCTGTATTCTCTATATGGGCAGTAATGGGAGTTGAATAGGGGGTGGAACTAAGAAACAGTGCTGGGGGGGGGAGGGGGGTAAGAGGCAGAAACAAGGGGTAACTTGGAAAGGGAGAGTTCCTGCACCTATTCTTTGAGAAAAAAAAGCCCTGTATAAAGGAATAAAGACTCAAAATTAAAAAAAAAAAAAATCCCCCACAATATTTATATTTTCTGTTATAAAACATATCTAATTGAAAAAAAATCAAATTTAATAAATTTAGGCCAAAATGTATTCTGCTCTATGTCTTTGATAAAAAAAAATCCCAATATGTGTATATTATTTAGTCTGTAGGAAAGTTATAGCATCCACCAACTATGGTATGTGTATACAAAAATGGATCAATCCTGCTGTACTGACAGCCGATCTCATTTCTTGAGGCTCTAAAATGCCAGGACTTTACAAATCCCTCCCCAAATTATCATTTTTTGGAACGTAGACAGTCTGAGGTATTTAGTAAGTGGCATAGAAAGTTTTTTGAAGTTGTAATTCCTTTGTCACAATTTTAAGAAATTAAATACATTTTCTTTTCACATTTGTATACATACTATACCAGGGGCGGACTGACCATTTGGAAACTCGGGCACTGCCCGAGGGCCCGGGGTCAGTAGGGGGCCCCATGAGATGCCCCTGGTACCTTTCATAGGCTTTTTTGAGTTTGGGCAAGGACACAGGGGCCCCATGATCCCCTATTGCCAGGGGGCCCCATGAGTTGTCAGTCCGCCCTTGTACTATACTGCCACCAGCAAAGTACAGCATCATCATATGACTGGTGTGGCGGTGATCAGGGACTACTGAGCTAATTGGTGGTGATGTTAAAAAAACGAACTACATTTCTTTTTTTTTATAATTTTGTATTTAATATTTTCAATATTTTTTTAAAACATTTTATATTTTTTTTACTATTTTTAAAAAATACTTTCATCAGAGTACTTCATTGTCACCATAGTAACACTGTACTACTCTGGGGGTGGGGGGGGGGGGGGGGGTGATTGGGCATTTTCTTTTCTTTAAACACTCTCCTGTTGCAACTAAGGCCATTGTAACAATGTTTTGAACTGTCATGAATGGGTTATATTCACAACCAGGGGCGGACTGACAACTCATGGGGCCCCCGGGCAATAGGGGATCATGGGGCCCCTGTGTCCTTGCCCAAACTTAAAAAAGCCTATGAAAATGGTACCAGGGGCATCTCATGGGGCCCCCTACAGACCCCGGACCCTCGGGCAGCGCCCCAAGTTTCCAAATGGTCAGTCCGCCACTGTTCACGACAGCTGTGATTACTACTGATTTGTGATTGGATACAGCTAATCACATGGTACAGGGTGCTGTGATTGGCCAAGGTACCATGTGATAGCTGTGGTTCAATCACAGCTCACTGGTGGAAGCAAAGCTGTTATGAATTACATTCATTCATAACAGCTTTGTTGACATTGTGATAATGTGATTGCATTGTACCATGAGCCGCGATCTGCTGTGTTCGGTGGACACAGCAGCCATCGGGGGAGTGCACAGCGCAGTCCTTAGTTTGTACAGGTAAAACCACATACATGTATGTGGTTTTGCGTGTACGTGGCACCAGGGGTGGACTGACAACTCATGGGGCCCCACACCCAAAAAAGCCTATAAAAAGTACCAGGGGCATTTCATGGCCCCCTACTGACCTCGTGCCCTCGGGCAACGCCCGAGGGCTCGAATGGTCAGTCCGCCCCTGCATGACGCTCACCCACAGTAAATGTACCGTGGGTGATTGTCAAGATGGTATTCTTTGTATAAATAAAATTTTATTTTTACTATCTTCGTATTTTTGTATTGGTGCCCTCTAAGTCCTTTTTACACATTTTCACTCTATAGATTATATTTTGGGATGTTGCTACCAGATTTGGACTCATCCAATCATGTGAAAATCAAAAATGTTTTTTTTTCTTTTTTTTAATTTTCCTTGTACGTGATTAGGCATTCTTTACAAAGTGACTTCACCTCATTTATTAATCTCTCGGGCAAATACCCTTGCATAGTGAAACTTCCCTGGTAAAGTGAACAGCCCATTTGCCTTTAGTAAATCAACCCCATGAAGTCATGCTTGGCATCCAAGGAAGACCTGAACAAGAGATCTTAAAGCTGAGACCAAAGACTACAGTTTGTGAACTCTGGCATTTAATAATTATTGATCAAGTCATTATTAACAATTGATTTACTAAAAGAAAAAATGCTGTTCTCTGCAAAATATACTCAATCACAAAAAAAAATACAGCATGCATATGATTGGATGATGAAAGTCAGCAGAGCTCCACCTCACTTGCTAAGCTTTGGGAAAATCCCCTTGCAAAGTGCAAATTCTCTTGAAAAGTGAACAGCCTATTTGCTTTAAGTAAATCAGCTCCTATATAACTTCTGCAAGCCGAGCCTTTGTAGAATAGAATTACAGCATTCACGATTTTATTTGCCCAACAATATTTGCAGTTTTGTTTATCAAACCTCTGATCAGGCGGCTGTAAAGCATCATTCAACGCAGGAGAGGAGAGGCGCCGCATCACCAGACCATTGAGTCTGCAGGTTTCTTTTTCCTGCTTAACTACTTTTTAAATGGTTGTAAATTGTGAATGGTTTTAAACTGACTAGTGTCTAAAACCTTTGCATATATACACTGCTCAAAAAAATAAAAGGAGCACATCAGATCTCAATAGGGAAAAATCTCCTGCTGGATCTCTATACTGATATGGACGGGTAATGTGTTAGGAATGTAAGGATGGCCCATCGTTTGATGGAAATGAAAATGATCGACCTACAGAGGACTGAATCCAAAGACACCCCAAAAATCAAAGTGAAAAAATGATGCAGCAGGCGAGTCCATTTTGCTAAAATTTCATTGCAGCAACTCAGAATGGTACTCAGTAGTTTGTATGGCCCCCACGTGCTTGTATGCATGCCTGACAACGTTGGGGCACATTCCTAATGAGATGATGGATGGTGTCCTGGGATATTTCCTCCCAGATCTGGACCTGGGCATCACTGAGCTTCTGGACAGTCTGAGATGCAACCTGGCAGTGTTGGATGGACCAAAACTTGATATCCCAGAGGTGTTCTACTGGATTTAGGTCAGGCAAGTGTGGGGGCCATTCAATTCCTTCATCCTCCAGGAACTTTCTGCATACTCTCGCCACAAGAGGCCGGGCATTGTGGTGCACCAGGAGGAACCCAGGATCCACTGCACCAGCGTAGGGTCTGACCATGGGTCCAAGGATTTCATCCTAATACCTAATGGCTGTCAGGGTGCCATTGTCTAGCCTGTAGAGGACTGTGTGTCCCTCCATGGATATGCCTCCCCACACCATCACTGACCCACCACCAAAATGGTTATGCTGAACGATGTTACAGGCAGCATAACATTCTCCATGGCTTCTCCAGACCTTTCACGTCTGTCAAATGTGCTCAGGGTGAACTTGCTCTCTCTCATCTGTAGAAAGCACGGGGAGCCAGTGGCGGACCTGCAAATTCTGGTGTTCAGTGGCAAATGCCAATCGAGCTCTATGGTGCTGGGCAGTAAGCACAGGGCCTACTAGCGGACGTCGGACCCTCAGGCCACCCTTATAAATTCTGTTTCTGATTGTATGCTCAGAGACATTCACACCAGTGGCCTGCTGGAGGTCATTTTGTAGGGCTCTGGCATTGCTCATCCTTGCACAAAGGAGTAGATTCTGGTCCTGTTGAAGGGTTAAGGACCTTCTACAGCCCTGTCCAGCTCTCCCAAAGTAACTGCCTGTCTCCTGGAATCTCCTCCATGCTTTTGAGACTGTGCTGGGAGACACAACAAACCTCCTGGCAATGGCACGTATTGATGTGCCAACCTGGAGGAGTTGGACTGCCTGTGCAACCTCTGTAGGGTCCAGGTATGGCCTCATCCTACCAGTAGTGACACTGACCCTAGCCAAATGCAAAACTAGTGAAAAACAATCAGAAAAGATGACTAAAGAAAAAAATGTCAGTGGCCTCCACCTGCAGGCTATAGCCTGTTATCAGATGACTCTGGGTCATAGGAGAACAAACGTAAGTACACTCCTGTGACAAACAAAAGAAGTATGGGCAGAAAAGATTTGGCTACACTTCTTTTATAATAATATTCTATTTAGCAAGCAAGAAGTTGGAAATCTGCAAGGAAGAGTAGGGACTGGCCAGAGAGGGATCACTTTAACGCTGTTAGCTAGCTCTAACATGTATTGCAGGGGTAAAGGACAGCTTTAGTTTAAAGTTGTTGTTATTATTATTATTATACAGGATTTATATCGCACCAACAGTTTGCTCAGCGCTTTACAGTATAAAGGGAGACAATACAGCAACAATACAGTTCAATACAAGAGGGATAGGAGGGCCCTGATCCTTGGAGCTTACAATCTAAGAGGGAGGGGCTGGTGGTTCTTGTAAACTCTTACATACACCAGATGAAGTGACTTGCCTCTGTGTATGGCACACTGAGATGAAACAAATCCTCTTACTAAGTTGTACCTTCTGAACTCTGCACCCTGTACATGGCACCTTCTGATCTCTGCACCCTGTACATAGCACCTTCTGAACTCTGCACCCTGTACATAGCACCTTATGATCTCTGCACCCTGTACATAGCACCTTCTGAACTCTGCACCCTGTACATAGCATCTTCTGAACTCTGCACCCTGTACATAGCATCTTCTGAACTCTGCACCCTGTACATAGCATCTTCTGATCTCTGCACCCTGTACATAGCACCTTCTGATCTCTGCACCCTGTACATAGCACCTTCTGAACTCTGCACCCTGTACATAGCATCTTCTGAACTCTGCACCCTGTACATAGCACCTTCTGAACTCTGCACCCTGTACATAGCATCTTCTGAACTCTGCACCCTGTACATAGCATCTTCTGATCTCTGCACCCTGTACATAGCATCTTCTGATCTCTGCACCCTGTACATAGCATCTTCTGATCTCTGCACCCTGTACATAGCATCTTCTGATCTCTGCACCCTGTACATAGCACCTTCTGATCTCTGCACCCTGTACATAGCACCTTCTGTACTCTGCACCCTGTACATAGCACCTTCTGATCTCTGCACCCTGTACATAGCACCTTCTGATCTCTGCACCCTGTACATAGCAACTTCTGATCTCTGCACCCTGTACATAGCACACTCCTGAGCATTGCACGCTGTACATAGCATACTCCTGAGCCTTGCACACTGTACGTAGCTCACTCCTGAGCCCTGCACCCTGTATACAGAGACTGTATACAAACTTTGTGCACCCTATTTGATGAAAGAAAAAAGTTAAGTAAAAACATTTTTTTTGTGAAAAAATATAGTTACACCCAAGCACATAACATCCCCCCCAAAAAATTTTTGAAGCCCCCACCCCCACATATGAACGTAAATGCATGCTTTGGGTGTGCCTACATGTGAAAACATTGATTGCACATGTTACATATTGCTGCGCATGCCAGCGTGGGAGCAATCATTTTAGCACTAGACCTCCTCCGTAACACTAAACTGATGACCTGTAGGGGGCTTTTGAAGCATCACCTATAGAAAATATAGGGGACTGAAGTTTGTTGTCATTTCTCAGGCGCACACAAATTTAGGGTATCTATTTACCATAATATTGGGTTGGGTAGCTAAACTTTACCAAAAATGTGGATAATTAAAATTAATTTTTTCACTTTTTTACTGAAAGTTTCCTAGACCTTTGTGATAATATCGTGTGACATAAAAAATTGGAGCTATCTCTATTTTATTCTCTAGGGTCTCTGATTTCAGAAAATATATGTTTGGCGGTTTTGCGTAATCTTCAGGCCTACAATGATTTTTTTTAAACGTGTGCAAAAAAAAAATTCAAAAACGGCTCTGGCGGCAAAAGGGTTAAAAAAAAGGGCCCAATGATCGCTTCCTGTTGTCTGAATGAAACAAACGAATGTGAATGAATTTGTTGTTTTTATTATAATTTATTTCGGGTTCATTGACATTCGTTACTATTGTGATTCGGTGATTTGGATACATGTTCGATTCACGAAAATGTTGTCCGAATTTCGATTCGGAATGAAAGACACATTTCTAACTCTAAGAAGTATTGACCATAACATGTTTATCTCATTAGTTTAGTTACACAAAACTGCTGAAAGTTTGAATCTTTTTGGCTGTTATACGTTTGTGTGAATCGTTGCTGTGAAATATGTCTGCAGAGTTCCTTTTATCACATTTTTTTCTGTAATTTCATTCTAAAGTAATGCAATTTAACTTCGGATCATGCCACATGGTCTGTTATTATATATAACATGATATTATAGGATATGATATATCATAGCATACCATGTCAAACAATGTCATATATTATACCCCATACAAAGCCACCCAAGCAAACAAGAGCTCTGATTTCTTTCAGGTCTATATTTAAAAAGACGCAGCCCACGTAGGACTGTATGTAGCAAATGACACATGGCTGAAATGATTCTTACAGGCTTTGTCACATATTCAGTCTCCCTGCAATGAGCACAATACGGAGTAATTTTGAGGATTAAGATATTAGTGCTTTTTAAAACTGAGATGTAAATGTTAAATAAAGAAAGCCCCTTGGAATCCCATATGGCTCACAGGTGTGTAAACTTTGGCACGGTGCCTGAGAAATCTGGGTTACTTCATGTGTTTCAACCTTAATTGTGCCTTCTGATAATATTTCAACAGGTTTGCACTCAAAGGCTCAGGCTTTCTATGGCACAAGCCCGTCTCACTCAGGAGCTGCACAGATGTTTCTGTAAAAAAAAAAGAAAAGAAAAAAACAGCACAGCGAGGAAAAAGAAATGCATTCCAAAGCTTTCCCTTTTATTAAAACCTACACCCCCACGTGTGTCTCATTTAGTGGAGCTCTGCGGGGAGTTTGTATTGCATGAAAATGATCTGGCTACGAAAAAAAAACACAGGGTAAGGTAACCAGTAAAAGATATGATGTCTACCTGTTCTTTACAAAGAGCTACGCATGCAAATGAAAAGCAATAAAACAACCGATTATAATTCTTTTACACTCCAAAGTTTGGATTTAGTTGGCTGTATTCTTTTATTCTTTAAGCAATTTAGATTTATAAAAATTCCTGTGTGACCAACAATGAACTGGTTTTAGCAGGTTTTTCTGGAGACCTGAAAATAATTTCAAGGGTTCCTCTAATGTAGGTAGGTGGTAGCTGCAAAAGGCTACCACCTACATGGTCTTCTCAGAAAACGTTTATGGCCTAGAACAGCCTTTCTCAGCCTTTTTACCCCAGAGGAACCCTTCAGGTCTCAGGAGACCCCTGCTAAAAAACAGTTTTCCCCATAAGGCTGCAACCTATTTGGTCTTCTCAGACAAAGACTGCATTGTAGATCAGTCTTTCTCACCCTTTTTACCGCAGAGGAACTCTTTAACTTCATTTTTTAGATCTTAAGGGAACCCCTGCTAAAACCAGTCCTCCTCACATAGTGACCATAGCTAGTCTTTCTCACCCTTTTTACCCCAGAGGAACTCTTTAACTTCATTTTTTAGGTCTTAAGGGAACCCCTGCAAAAAAAAGTCCTCCTCACATAGCTACCATAGCTAGTCTTTCTCACCCTTTTTACCCCAGAGGAACTCTTTAACTTCATTTTTTAGGTCTTAAGGGAACCCCTGCAAAAAAAAGTCCTCCTCACATAGCTACCATAGCTAGTCTTTCTCACCCTTTTTATCCCAGAGGAACTCCCTGCTAAACCAGTCATCCTCACATAGCTACTGCTTACGTGGTCTTCCTAGACAAAGTTTACATTTTAAACCAGCTTTTCTCAAGCTTTTTTACCCCAGAGGAACCTTTGAAATTATTTTCAGGTCTTGGGATACCCCTGCTAAAACCTGTTTTTTTGAAAAGGCTACCACCTACTTGGTCTTCTTAGAAAAAATGTACATTCTAGACCAACCTTTCTCACCCTTTTTACCCCAGAGGAACTCTTTAACTTAATTTTATAGGTCTTACGGAAACTCCTGCAAAAAACAGTCCTCTTTACATAACTGCCATAGCTAGTCTTTTTCACCCTTTTTACCCCAGAGGAACTCTTTAACTTAATTTTTTAGGTCTTAAGGGAATCCCTGCTAAAACCAGTCATCCTCACATAGCTACCGCTTACGTGGTCTTCCTAGACAAAGTTTACATTTTAAACCAGCCTTTCTCAAGCTTTTTTACCCCAGAGGAACCTTTGAAATTATTTTCAGGTCTTGGGATACCCCTGCT
The DNA here is from genome assembly GCF_062004578.1 of Staurois parvus. Lineage (NCBI taxonomy): Eukaryota > Metazoa > Chordata > Amphibia > Anura > Ranidae > Staurois > Staurois parvus. Next base: position 158,818 of record NW_028318494.1, read on the forward strand.
AAAACCTGTTCTTTTGAAAAGGCTACCGCCTACTTGGTCTTCTTAGAAAAAATGTACTGTACTGTATTCTAGACTAACCTTTCTCAACCTTTTTACTCCTGAAGAACCACTGAAATTATTTTCAGGTCTGAGGGAACCCCTGCTAAAACCAATTCTCCCGATGAGGCTAACACCTACTTGGCCTTCTTACAAAAAGTTTATATTTTAGCTTTTTACCCCAGAGGGACCATTAAAATTATTTTAGGTCACAGAGAACCCCGGCTAAAACCAATTCTCCTAAAACTGCTATCCCCTACTTGGCTTTCTTAGACAAAGTTTACATTGTGGATCAAACTTTCCCAACCTTTTTTACCCCAGAGGAACCCTTAAAATTATTTCTCAAGTCTCGGGGAACCCCTGCTAAAACCATTTCTCCTCACAAGGCTACCACCTACTTGGTCTTCTTAGACAAAGTTTACATTCTAAACCAGTGTTTCTCAACTTTTTTACCCCAGAGGAACCCTTAAAATGATATATTCAGTCTCGGAGAACACATGCAAAAACAATTTCTCCACACAAGGCTACTACCTACTTGGCTTCTTAGACAAAGTATAAATTCAAAACCAGACTTTCTCTACCTTTTTACCCCAGAGTAACCCTTGACATTATTTTCAGGTCTTGTGAAACCCTGGTTAAACCAATTCCCCTGATAAGGCTACTACCTAATTAGTCTTAGAAAAAGTTTACATTCTAGACCAACCCCAGATGAACCCTTAAAAATATTTTTCAGATTTCGAGGAACCAATATTGAAACCAATTCTCCTCACAAGGCTTCAACCTACTTGGTCTTCTTAGGCAAACTTTACATTCTAAACCAGTCTTTTTAAACTTTTTTTACCTCAGACCTTGAAATTATTTTCAGGTCTTGGGGCACCGCTGCTGAAGCCAGTTTATTGCTTGTCAGTGGACAAAATGTCCCTTTCATTGGTGGTCAGAATGACACCCTTACAGACAGCTAAGAAGATCATTGGTGTCATGCAGCTAGCTCTGGCAAATGGTGTTGGCTTTGTGACTACAGTATGTAGGCACAATGATATGGGCGGTCAATCAACCACTTCTCAAAGAACCTCTAAAAATCTCTGGAGGAACCTTAAGGTTCCACAGGACCCTGGTTGAGGATAGCTGTTCTAGAATAATGCATGCTGGTGATCGTACCCTTTGTAGTACATAAAATGCATACTGTATGGTAAAAGAAGAAGAGGGCCACATAAGCACTACATTATACAAAACTGCCTAAAAATAAAATGAAGGGCTCTCCTATTTTTAGGAGGCACGGTTTAGAGCCCTAGATACCCTCCTGCAGCAGCCCTTTAGCACATTTTGTGGGCCTTAAAAACTGTTTGTATGTGTCAGTGTTTCCCTCTACCTAGGTGCTTACTCAGGTCAGTGAAGAAAAAAATTCTTTAGACAGCCTTGTAGTAGTTGAGTGGCTTGGTTTATTTCTTTCACACTGTCATACGTTTTCCTGTGCTGTCCACTCTCATTGTATGCATATTTTCCTCTGATCTTTTTAGTGGATCTTGCAAAGAGAAATGTTAAATGTGGCACAAAGTTTTTTTAAGGGGGTTGTAGGAAGCACAAATGTAGAAGCAAAGGGATTTCCATAGCAGTGATGTCTAGCAGCCTCATGATTTGTGCATGCATGCCCTCACCCTCCAACTACTCCTATAGCATGTCTCCAACTACTCCTATAGCATGTCTCACAGTCTCTGACTGTCTCCTGCAGAATGCCTGCAGTATCTGACCATTTCTTGTAGCATACCCATGGACTTTGATCATCTCTGTTTGTCATTGTCTTTGGCCATTTCCTATTCAATGTCTGCAGTCTCTGACAGTTTTCTGTAGCCATGCATTCAGTGGATATTATGTGTTTCCTTTTAGTAATGCCAGGGAATTTACTTGGGGCCTTCTATTTAAAATTGGCTGGAGAGCAGTTAGACTCTCCCTTGACATTGGCCATTCCTTTTAGGAACTAATAGCAATGAATGTCCCAGAAAATTCCAATTGTGACTTAAAACATGGCTTATGACCTCTAAAAATGATTAACGTAGGGATTTACCTAACTACCATAGACAATGCTACCCCATCTGAAATGTATGCATTTTCTAGTTGATCATTTATTGGAAACCGTTAGTGAAAATTGCATATTAAACCAATCTGAACATCCAGCCAGGGGCGGACTGACCATTTGGAAACTCGGGCACTGCCCGAGGGCCCCGGGTCAGTAGGGGGCCCCATGAGATGCCCCTGGTACCTTTTTCATAGGCTTCTTTGAGTTTGGGCAAGGACACAGGGGCCTCATGATCCCCTATTGCCCGGGGGCCCCATGAGTTGTCAGTCCGCCCCTGCATCCAGCTATGGGTAGCTACGCTTATATCCAAATTTTAAAGCTGAAATTCCAGGTATGACACTTTTGCATAAATACATTTGTCCAGCTTGGTCCAATGTAGCTATGCTTATGCCATTTCTGTGGGATTCCTTTAGAAGCTGGAAATCACTGTCTAAACATTTCTACTCCAGTGATCTCTACTAGCTTCCTGGTACCCTGCCGAGTAGCTGCCCTGCTGCATTGTAAACACGGGAAGTAGCCTGCACGGCATGGGTGCCATTCAGGTAACACTTTGCATTTTCTCAATGAATGTAGCATTGATCTGATTGGATGATGTAAGTAAGCAGAAGTGCAGCTGCTTGACAGGAGACCCAAAAGCTAGCCGCAAGCATTGTACTAGTGTTACCTACTACAGTGATTTCCAGCTTCCACTGGGATCCAACAGTTACGGCACAACATACTTACATCAGTCCAAGCTGGGTCACTGTACCTATGTAAAAATTTGCCATATCTGGAATTCAACTTTGACTTTCCATGGAAAAGCTGGAACCCATTCCTAAAACTCTACTTTAATCAACAACCAACAGAAAGACATATTCCATTAGCTGCCTGCATCTCTAAATTTACTGATTCATATGGCATGCAGTTTTCTTGTAATGTAAGGGTCTGCTTATGGATTTTTCTTCATATGTTCAGTCAGAAGGACCCAGGTTGACATTAACCTCCTCGGCGATTTTTTGTGCTGAAAGCGGTACCATTTTTTTGCATGGAAATATGTAGTTTTTTATTGTAGGCTGTAATTTTTAGGAATAACTCACTGAAATCTGTCCGAACAAGAGTCTATTAAACATCCCGGGTAGGATAAAATTTGAAACACGAAATCATAAATTATAATTTAATAAATAATCATAAAAAATAATAATAAATTTAATTCAATAATATAATAACCGCTAAGGAGGTTAAAGTGGTTCTAAAGGCGCAATATTTTTTCTTTAAAATAATAAACACATCATACTTACATGATTTGTGCAATGGTTTTGCACAGAGCAGCCCGGATCCTCCTCTTTTTTGGGTCCCTTGCTGGCACTTCTGGCCCCTCCCCCTTGCCAGTGCTATGGGGCACTCGTGCGTGCTCGCTCCTTCCTCCTCCCTGGCTGTGTCTGAGAAAGTGAGGAAAGGGAGAGACTCAGGAGCGCTGCTCTTGTGCACATCTCTGGATCACAATGGGGCTCAGGTAAGTATTAGGGGGGCCAGCTAACATTGACTTTTTTTTACTTTCATGCACAGAATGCATGAAGGTCAAAAACCTTCAGCCTCTATAACCACTTTAAGGCTAAATGTCTGCCCTGTACTACCCATAGAGGCATTAGAGCGCAGAAACTTCAATGAGATTAGCTGATGTAAGATTTTTTTTTTAGTTTTTAGCCTTCCCATTCGACATTGGCATGAAGGAGCAATTTAATTGGTCTTTACTGTTATTATTATATTAACCCCTCACCTACAGGGCACTGGCACCCCCTTCCTGCCCAGGCCAATTTCCAGCTTTCAGCGCTGTCACACTTTGAGTGACAATTGCACAGCCATGCAACATTTTACCCATATGAAATTTTTATCTTTCTTTTGTGACAGATAGAGCTTTTTTTGGTGGTATTTAATCACCTCTGGGTTTTTAATGTTTTCTTAAACTGACACCACTGAAAATTTTGAAAAAAAACATTTATTCTTAGTTTTTGTAATAAAATTTTGTAAATAAGTGATTTTTCTCCTTCACTGATGTGCGCTAATGAGGCTGCAGTGATGGGCACTGATAGGCTGCACTGATGGACACTGATAGGTGGCACTGATGAGGAGGCACTGGTAGGTGGCACTGATGGGCATTGACAGGCATCACTGATAGGCACTGAAAGGCATCACTGATACATGGCACTGATAGGCAGCACTGACTGGTGCCACTGACTGGCACTGATAGGCGGCACTGACTGGCACTGATAGGTGGCACTGATAGGTGGCACTGACTGGCACTGATGGGTGACACTGAAAGGCAGCTCAGATGGGCACTGATATGTGGCATTGATGTGCACTGGTATGCACTGATTTGTGGCACTGATGTGGCACTGATGGGCACTGGCACGAGGCACTAATGAGCACTGACACAAGGCACTGATGGACACTGACAGGTGGCACTGCTGGGGCTACACTGATCATCAGGGCACACTGATCATCAGTGCCCTGATGATCATTGTACAGGTCCCCTCCGCGATAAGCTGATTACCGGCTCTCCTCTCCTCTGTCAGCGTGACAGCTCCTGGGGAGAGAAATGCCGATAACCGGCATTTCCCTGTTTACATGTGATCAGCTGTGATTGGACACAGCTTATCACATGACCGAGCCAACATCTTCGGCTCTTTCCGTGATCGGTGATCCGCTGTGTCCCTCGGACCGCCGATCGCCTCGCTGCGCGCTCCCTGAGCCACGCGTGCGCGGTGAGAATGGGAGGATCACCTTGCGTCCGTCATATTACTATATGGCTGGCAGAAGGTGGTTAATAATGGGGTCAGTGATCCCTCATTTTAAAGTATAACTAAAGGCAAAACTTTTTTTGGACAGAGTGGAGAGGGATTAGAACACCTGTCAGTTTTTATTGCTGTCTGTGCCCCCGGTAAGTAGATTCACCCTCTCCATTTGTCCTGTTTACCATCATCAGTGAAAGTGAAAATAAAAGAAAATCCCAAATTTTGGGTTGTCCCCAGAAAAAGTAATAGTCAGGAAATCTTCCATTAGGGACACTAGTTCTGTTGAACTTGAGGTCCCTAAGGAATTCCTTGCAGGGATTTCCTCTCACTTCCTGTTAGGCTATGGGGCAGGAGGTAAATCTCCGCAATGGGACACAGATGGTGGAAAAAAATCTTACTGGGGTTATAACCCACCTTTGCAATTTTGCCTAAAGTTCTACTTTAAGAGCATCTGATTTGTGGCAAAATATAAGAGGAAGTGCCACAACCTGACTACATGGAACAAGACAAGAATGACAGCCATGTGCTGGAACTCTTAGAATTTATCCCTTACTATAATTTTCCGTAACCATGTGCTGAATCCACAAACATACCAACTTTATTTAACAAAAAAGTTTAAAAAGAAGTACTTTTCAAAACCAAAGCGAAGCAAATTCATCACAAAAATCTTCAATGCTTAAAAAAATAAATGTTGCAAATAATTAAATGCAACCAATCTGTTACTCGAGACTTTAAAAACTCAAGGTTTTTTTTTTTTTGCTTCCTTTATCCAGGTTTATCTTACGGCAATTACAGAATACTAATGCTAACATTGTTCTTTCTTATTAGGAATGGGATACGCACACATGGTCCCAATTAGAATGTACTCAGCACTTGTGGCGCGGGCTAAATCCACACACATACGTGAGACCGAGTTTGAAGATTTTACAAGCAATTCAAACAACCCTGTCTATATTAATTCTTCTTTCCTGATAGTAATTGAAGTCTAAAGGTAGTTGTTAGAGGAACAGATACACAAAACCCCCAGTGTTTTACACAAGGGCAGGAATGCTATATTGCAAATATGTAGGTTCACAGAGGTTGCCAGGTCTGAGTTCATTGTTTTTTCTTTTCTTTTTTTTTTTCTTCAAGCGGTCTGTACATACCATGAAAACTAAAATGACAAAACAGCAAGTGGAATGAATGAACCTTTCCCCATTATTTGTTATGTTTCAGCATGTATGTATGGAAGTGATTTACAGAGCGATGAACCATTCCTGGTTGATGGACCTTTATTCTCTTTAAAGGCCCAGTGTGGGATGTCCGTTATTGGTTATTAGAGCGGTATACCTGAACAAGCATGAGGAGTTTCCTTGACTTTGTGGCTGAAATAGAAAAATGAACAAAGTCAGGACTTTAAATGTTCCACAGCAGGGGCGGACTGACGACTCATGGGGCCCCCGAGCAATAGGGAATCATGGGGCCCCTGTGTCCTTGCCCAAACTCAAAAAAGCCTATGAAAAAGGTACCAGGGGCATCTCATGGGGCCCCCTACTGACCCCGGGCCCTTGGGCAGTGCCCGAGTTTCCAAATGGTCCCTAACCCTCAAGGGGCATACAATCTAAGGTCCCTAACTCACATTCATACATACACATACTAGGGCCAATTTAGACAGGATCCAATTAACCTACCAGCATGTCTTTGGAGGGTGGGAGGAAACCGGAGTACCTGGCGGAAACCCACACAGGCACAGGGAGAAGATGCAAACTCCAGGCAGGTTGAAAAGGAAAAAGGCAGTGCCCGAGTTTCGAAATGGTCAGTCCGCCCCTGTTCCACAGTAACATGAATAAATCTAAGAAATCTGATTTCAAAACTTAATTTTTATTTTAAAAAGGATAAAAATAGCATATATAAGTGATTGCAGCTTATTTTATTTATTACAGGTGTTTTTAGAAAGCCAATAATTTATACAGCGCGTTATTTCCCACATGGAAGAAAAATATATTTTAAAAATATTCTTCACAAATATTTTGATATATATTTGATTTTTGTCCGTATTCTATATATATATATACATACAGTATATATATATATATATATAGATATATATATATATAGATAGATATAGATATACATATACATACGCACACTGCATGTTGAAATGCACTTTTTAGATATTACAAAATATATACAAAATATTTTTAAAAATATATATTTTTTAAATATATTCTTCAGATTTTTTTTAACATATAAAAAAGTAATTTTAACATATATTTTTACACATATTTGTAACTGCATTCCAAAAATGTAGATTGAATGTATTTTTAAAGACATACAGGATATTTGAAAATGTATTTCTAAAAATATTTTTCATACATTTTGTAATGTGTGTGTGTGTGTGTGCGCGTGCGTGCGTGTGTGTGTTGAATACAGCCAAAAGTTTAGTATTTCAAATATATGTCAATATATTTGGGAAGAATATTTTTCTTCCGTGTATGTTAATACAGGTACTTACAGCGAAAGAAATAAGTATTTGATCCCCTGATGATTTTGAATGTTTGCCCACTCACAAAGAAATGATCAGTCTAATACTTATTTCCTTCACTGTATATAGCACTGCCAATTTATACAGCACTTTACATGTATAATCATATTGTACATTCACATCAGCCCCTAACCCTCAAGGGGTGTACAATCTAAGTTCCCTAACTCACATTCATACATACACATATTAGGGCCAATTTATATAGGAGCCAATTAGCCTACCAGCATGTCTTTAGAGTGTGAGAGGAAACCCATGCAGGCACAGTGAGAACATGCAAACTCCAGGCAGGGGGTGTTGTGGTTGGGATTCAAACCAACAACCCTAGTACTGGCAGGCAGAAGTGCTAACCATTTAGCCACTGTGCTTTACATATATGCTTACTGGCCACTTTATTTGGTACACTTTGCTAGTACCAAGAAAATATCTCCCACACCATCACCACCAGCCTGAACCATTGATACAAGGCAGGATGGATCCACCACACCATGACACCACCACCACCAGCCTGAACCATTGATACAAGGCAGGATGGATCCACCACACCATGACACCACCACCACCAGCCTGAACCATTGATACAAGGCAGGATGGATCCATGCTTTCATTTTGTTTACGACAAATTCTGACCCTTCCATCTGCATGTCGCAGCAACCAGTCTGCCCATTCTCCTCTGACCTCTGACATCAACAAGGTATTTTCATCCACACAACTGACGCTTACTGGATATTTTCTCTTTTTCGGAGCATTCTCTGTTGGTTGTGCATGAAAATCCCAGATTAGCAGTTTTTGAAATACTCAGACCAGCCCATCTGGCACCAACAACCATGCCACGTTCAAAGTCACTTAAATTCCCTTTCTTCCCCATTCTCATGCTCGGGTTGAACTTCAGCAAGTCGTCTTCACCACGTCTAGATACCTAAATGCCTTGAGTTGCTGCCATGTGATTGGCTGATAATGGTGAGAACCTCCTGCGCTCCAAAAACTAACACTGTCTAACTCTGAGCAGCTGCTAGCATTAAATCATATACCAATGATTGCTCAAAAATAAATCTAAAAACAATGCAGTGCTACTCATAAACCAAAAAGCATATAGAGTGTATACGACCCCAATGATAATAGTGAAACACTGTAAATAAATGCGTGAAAACATAAATCACTCAGTGTTAAGAACATGTAGTGAAATCATGCAAAACACAGCTGAAAAAAATACCACAAATAAATGTGAATCAATGTGATAACAACCTGAAGACAGGAAACAGGAAAGTGATAGTGACAATACATGAATATACACCTATTAACCGCATGCCGCCCAGCCACAGTACATATACGGCGGCAGGGCGGCACTCGCAGGCAAAACCACGTTTTAAAACGTGTGTTTTGTAAACAAATAGGGGGCACACGCAAGGCGCGCCGCCGCCCTATCTGTTCCGCCGATCACCGCCACAGATGTGAGTCGCCAGGTCACAGCCGTTCCTTAGCGGCTGTTTCCCGGCGATCGGCGGCAAACAGTGACAGACAGCACAGCTGCAGTAGTCTGTCACTTCCCTGTCAGCTCGAGGATGAGCTGATCGAGAAAGAACAGTTTCTCTTTCTCGATCAGCCTTGTCCCGCCCAGTACACACCCCCGCCCCCTAGTAAAACACTCCCCTCACTCCTATAACCCTTCCCTGCAAAATAAAGTTAACCCTTTCCTCCCCATTGCCATTAGTACAGTGTCAGTTTTTTTTTTTTTGCAGTCCCGCCATAAGTCCCTGATCGCCGCCATTATTAGTATAAAAAAACCCCTAAAAATCCCAGTATCTTTCCCGCCATTTGTAAACGCTATAACTTTCACGTAAACCAATTAATTTACACGTATTGGTTTTTTTTTTTAGCAAAGACATGTCGCAGAATGCATTTTGGCAGAAATTTATGACTAAATTTGATATTTGCATTTTTTTTTTACTGGACATGTTTTATAGCAAAAAGTCCAAAATATTGTTTTTTTTTCCTCAAAATTGTCAACCTTTTTTTTTATAGCGCAAAAAATAAAAACTGCACAGGTGGTCAAATACCACCGAAAGAAAGCTCAATTTGTGGGGAAAAAAAGGATGTAAATTTCATTTATGTACCGTATTGCATGACCACGCAATTGTCCGTTAAACTAGAGCAGAAAAATGGCGTAAATTGCAGTATTTATACCATAGTTTGTAGACGCTATAACTTCCACACAAAGCAATCAATATACACTTATTGGGATTTTTTTTTACCAAAAACATGGAGCAGAATACATTTTGGCCTAAATTTATAACCAACTTTGAGTTTACTATATATTTTTTATAGCTGAAAGATAAAAATATTGTTTTTCTTCAAAATATTTGGCCTTTTTTTGTTTATAGCGTGAAAAATAAAAGGCGCACAGGTAATCAAATTACACTGAAAGAAAGCTCTATTTGTGTGAAAAAAAGGACGTAAATTTCGTTTAGGTGCAGCATTGCATGACCGCGCAATTATCAGTTGAATTAGTGCAGCGCCAAGTAGCAAAAAGAGGCCTGGTCATTAAGGGGGGTAAATCCTCTGGAGCTCAAGTGGTTAATGTATATAAAAAAGAAACACATTCTACCCTATATACCGTCTACCCAACTGGTAAACAGTGAATAAATAATATATCCAAATATATAACTCATAAAAATATCAATATTATAAAACATCAATGAAACATGTAAATGTAAATTTGTAAATATATAAATCCCCAAATCAGTGCAACATAATAAAAGGTGTATGTAGTGAAAACATAGTGCAATCACACACAAAACGACCAAATATACTGGTCAGTGCTCCAAGAGTCCACTAAACATGGATCAAAAACACTCATAGAAATGATGACACTCGTGCTGATGGTGTGACAGTGGACACGACTGCTGACAGGTGATAATCCAACCACCGGCTAGATGAGCCTCTCACCTTACAGCTTCCACCCTTAACTTGTTGCCGACCGCAGATAGCCGAATGACGGCTGCACTGCGGCCGGCCACTTCTGAGTGGACGTCATATGACGTCCCCCCCCAGAACGCGCTCTCCTGCGCGCCCCAGGGGGCGCGCACCCGGCGATCTCCGTGATCGCTGTGTCCTAGCGGGGATCGGCACCGATCATCAGGGCACTGATGATCAGTGCCCTGATGATCGGTGCCCAGCAGTGCCACCCGCAAGTTCCGCCCACCTGTGCCCAGCAGTGCGACCACTAGCTCCGCCCACCTGTGCCCAGCAGTTCACCCACCTGTGCCCAGCAGTGCCCCCACCTGTGCCCAGCAATGCACAAACCTGTGCCCAGCAATGCACCCACCTGTGCCACTCTGCAATGTCACACACCTGTGCCCAGAAGTGCCACCTACCTGTGCCCAGCAGTGCCACCCACCTGTGCCCACCCACCAGTGCTGCCCACCAGTGCCACCCACCAGTGCAGCCCAGCAGTGCTGCCAGTAGGTGCCACCAGTCAGTGCCCAGCGGATGTGCCAGTCAGTGCCGCCAGTCAGTGCCCAGCAGTGATGCCAGTCAGTGCCGTCTATCAGTACCCATCATCAGTGTCACCTATCAGTGCCGCCTATCAGTGCTGCATATTAGTGCCGCCTATCTGTGACACTTCATTAGTGCTGTCTATCAGTGCCGCCTATCCGTGCCACCTCATTAGTACTGCCTATCAGTGCCCTTTAGTGCTGCCTATCAGTGCCCATCAGTGCCGCCTATCAGTGCCCATCAGTGCTGCCTCATCAATGCACATCAGTGAAGGAGAAAAATTACCTGTTTGAAAAATTTTATAATAGAAACAAAGAAACTTTTTTTTTTCTTCAAATTTTTGGCAATTTTTTATTTATAGCGCAAAAAGTAAAGCGCCCAGTGGCGATTAAATACCACCAAAAGAAAGCTCTATTTGTGAGAAAAAAATGATCAAAATTTCATATGGGTACAATGTTGCATGACCGCGCAATTGTCAATCAAAGTGCGGCAGCGCTGAAAGCTGAAAATTGGCCTGGTAAATAAGGGGGTATAAGCGCCCGGTAGGCAAGTGGTTAAGAATCACAAAGCTTTAGGGATCCCTCACTCAGATCCTCCAAGTTGCAGCCACTTCACTGGTCTGTTTCCACCGTACACCAATCTCCTTCCAACAGGTCAGCACCCTGCCAATGGCTCCTCTCCAGATAGGTACAACGCCAAAATCTCATTTAAAATAAACTAGATGCTTCCATAGTGTAAATAAGTTTATTTCCCATGAAAAAAGTAAAGAAACGCACTCACATGTCACTGTAGTATACACAGCAAAAAAACCTCATGCTTTAGGGTGTAGTTTGCATGAGTGTACAACAAGGTGTACAACAAGGTGTACTAAGATGGCGTCCACGCCGGAAGATGGCGTCCAATGCACTCACATGTCTCTGTAGTATACACAGCAAAAAAACCTCATGCTTTTGGGTGTAGTTTGCATGGGTGTACAACAAGGTGTACTAAGATGGCGTCCACGCCGGAAGTGCGTCACTACGTCAGGCTAACGTGTTGCGTCACAGTACCATGTGACTTCCTCAGATTTCACTACATGTTATTAACACCGAGTGATTTAGGTTTTCACGCATTTATTTACAGTGTTTCACTATTATCATTGGGGTTGTATACACTCTATATGCTTTTTGGTTTATGAGTAGCACTGCATTGTTTTTATATTTATATGTGATTGGCTGATTAGCAATTTGTGTTGCCAAGCAATTGAACAGGTGTACCTAAAAAGGTGGCCGGTGAGTGTATTTAACCATTAGCCACCCGGCCTATAGCCGTTTGGCGGCCGCAAAAACGCTCTAGATTTCCAGGGGGTACGCCATTTGGCGTCCTCCCGCACATGCGCAGTTCGCGCGGTTGCAGAGTCGCGCAGCGTCGCGATCTGTCACCAGCCGTGTACCTCGGACACGGCCGATGACAGATCTGAGTACCGGCCCCCGTTGCAGGTACCATGTGACCTGCTGTGACCAATCACAGCAGGTCACATGACCGTTGCATACAATGGATGGCTTCATTCATGTCATCCATTGTATACTAGTGTCTAGCTGTGAATGGTCACAGCAGGTCACATGCACATGTCATGTGATTAGCTGTGGCCAAATCACAGCTAAGCACAAAAAAAAAAAAAAAAACCCTGAATGAATCGATGTCATTCAGGTAAATGCTTGCTTATAGCAAAGTAATTCTTTGCTATAAGCAAATTGTGTAAAAAAAACAAAAACAAATACTGATCACTTCCCCAAAGTAGTACAACGTTACTATGGTACCATTGTACTACTTTGGTCATAGTAAAATATGAAAAAAAAATCTTAAAAAAAATAAACAAAATGTAATAAAAAATTTAAAATAATAAAAAAATTTAAAAAAATTAAAAAAATATACTGTCACCAGTCAGTGTCCCTGATCACCACCATGCCAGTTATATGATGATGCTGTACTGCACTGGTGACAGTATGTAAAAAAAAAATTGTGAAAATAATTTTTTTAATTTTTTAAGTTTCCGAAAAATTATGACAAAAAAAATACAACTTCAAAATACTCGCCATGCCTCTTATGAAGTACGTCGGACTGTCTACTCTGCAAAAAGGGGTCATTTGGGGGATATCTGTACTGTTCTGACATTCTTGGACCTCAAGAAATTAGATTGGCTGTCAGTACTTCAGGATTGATCAATTTTCAGATCTATACCATAGTTTGTGAACTCTATAACTTTCCTACAAACTAAATAATACATCCTAATTTGGGTTATTTTCACCAAAGACATGTAGCAGAATACATCTCGGCCTAAATTTATGAAGAACAATTATTTATTTGTAAATTTTTATAACAGAAACTTTTATAACAAAAAATTTTCAGTCTTTTTTTGTTAATTTAGCAAAAAATAAAAAACCCCAGCGGTGATTAAATACCACCAAAAGAAAGCTCTAGTTGTGTGAAGAAAATGATAAAATTTTAGTTTGGGTACAATGTTGTATGACCGCGCAATTGTCATTCAAAGTGTGAGAGCGCTGAAACCTGAAAACTGGCCTGGGCAGGAAGGTGTAAAATTGCCCGGTATTGAATTGGTTAAAGAAAAAACATAAACAGCGCAAAAAACACAAATAAAATCTTCACCATAAATAAATCAATATCAATAATATAAGTGTCCACAAAGTAATTGTGTTATAAATAAATATATATATAACTATATATAAATGAACGAAAAGTCCTTCTCCCAAAAAGTGTATAATGAAAAGTCCTTCTTCCCAAAAGTGTATAATAAACACAACATACAATTCTTCTCCCAAAAGAAATAGTGATTCCACCATCCACCAGTGACAAATCAACAGCAACCGCACTCACCAGATGTTGGTGAGTATTGCGCCTTTTAGGATTTTAGGGATCCTATGCCCCCTCTAAATTCACCAGATCTCTTTACCACCTTGACTGATCTGTTGCTCTCCTCCAACTCACTCCTTCAGGAGCTCCCCAACAGTGCAAAAGAAATAAAGATCATAGCGTAATACTGCCAGTACCACTCAACATAAATAAAATAATACCAAGCCACTCATGTTCAAAGAGAATTAAAAGCATTTGTTTAATAGCCCCATCGGCTTATAAAGATCCATAAACCCACAGTAACAGGTAGGTGGCTAGTCCCTCAAACATCCTCCAATCCCAGGCCTGTTCCTACATACAGGATTTGGCATCTTCCCACACTGTTTTATGGTTCCTCTGAAGTTCAGGCTGGTACTGACTGTTTTATTGTAACTTTGCCTATATTGTATTGTGGCTTTGCCTGACTCTCTGTTATTCGGCAACATTCATTGAGTAAGCCTTTGGTTAAATGAAGAATGCAAAAGAAAAGCCCAAAATGTTTTTGAACCACATTCTGGATGGGTAGGGAGGTGAGGGACAACTGTAGATAGTTTTTTCAGGGTGCAACTATTGTAATCTACTGTAGGTATGAGCTCAAAAGGGAAAGCAAGAGTATATTAAGGTGGAACCAAACTCTCTTAATCAACATGAACTAGTTTTAACCCTTATGTTGCTAGCATTAGTAAATAGGAATGTTTAATATATTTGCTTGTTTTAAACTTTTTTTTTTTTTATTTCTTCCATTGTTTCCTGGTTTCTGTTTTAATCTAAAATGATGTCACACATCCCAGAAGCTTCATGGGCATTTTTATTCTTTCACCTGGAGGAGGAGAGGAGGGGCTTTCTCAGCTATAGAGAAGAGAGAGAAGTGCGCCAGACTAAGTGCAGTAGGATTATAACAATTTATTGCACACAAGATTTTAAAAACTCACAAAACGTGGGTAGATAGCAGGCATCAATATATAAGGAGGAGGACGTCATCTGTGCTGCACCTCACAGGTGGATGGCGGCAGTGCCAAGGTGTTGCATGGCTGGCGCTCTAGGCGGGTCCCACAGGAGGAAGCGAGGAAGGCAAGCGCAGTAACCAGGAGTCGTGGCACAGATAGGAACCGGGAGCCAGCCTGAGGCGCATCCAAGATGGCCGCCGAGCGGAAGTGACGTCAAGACGTTGCTGGGACTGGCCCCCTTGGATCCAGCTTGAGGCGCATCCAAGATGGCCGGCGAGCGGAAGTGACGTCAAGACGTTGCTGGGAATCGTCCAAGGGGGTGGTTCCCAGCAACGTCTTGACGTCACTTCCGCTCGGCGGCCATCTTGGATGCGCCTCAGGCTGGCTCCCGGTTCCTATCTGCGCTGCGACTCCCGGTTACTGCGCTTGCCATCCTCGCTATCTCCTGTGGGACCCCCCTAGAGCGCCAGCCGTGCAACACCTTGGCACTGCAGCCATCCACCTGTGAGGTGCAGCACAGATGACGTCCTCCTCCTTATATATTGATGCCTGATATCTACCCACGTTTTGTGAGTTTTTAAAATCTTGTGTGCAATAAATTGTTATAATCCTACTGCACTTAGTCTGGCGCACTTCTCTCTCTTCTCTATTTTTCTATTACAGAGTCCGGTTTACTCTAGAGAGTGCAAGCCTCACGACGGTGTCTACATTGCAGCTTTGTATATATATATGTATACACATATATATACACATACATATATATATCTATCATCTATCTCAATCCAGTACTATTTGCACTACAAGTCTTTTTCTCCTCCTCCCCCCCCCTTTCCTTATCACTGAAGCTGCATTATTTACTTGTTGTACTCCCATTACTATCATATATAATTATATACCCCAATTTCCATATACTGGACTATTTTGCTTAAGATTTACTGAGTGAACTTTCTATCCACTACAATTTCTCTTGCGCCAATTACATTTTCATTTTTGGCTTTCTCAGCTATGCACACCCTCCTGCCTGCATGCCTGAGCTAAGGGCAGATGGGTTCCAGGAAGTAAATGCTACATGAATCACCTGCCCTTACTCAAGATGGCCAGGGCTAGAAATGCTAGGGGGGTGTTTTTCAAAGTGATTTCTCAACAAAATAAAGCAAGGAGACATGAATGGATGGGGGATTTTGCTCTGAATATTAAAAAATGAATTAAATAGCGTTTTCAGTTTGTGGTGCTCAGATACAGTTTAGTTCTTATTATGATTGCTGGAAAGTACGTGCTTTAGAACAGAATTTTACAATTATTAAAATTCCATTTTGAAGATATTTAATATTTTAGTACAAGTATCAAATAAGGCTCAAGTAATCATAAGTGCTTTAACAAATTGTATCTTTTCATACTGGCCATCAATAATTGGTGATTAGTGGAGTTTCTACGGCAGCTGTTAAGAAGCTTCAGTTGTCAAAGAGTTAAGATCAGCCACTAATGCCAGGACAAGTGACTGTCAAGTGATTTCCAGGACTTGGACAGGTCTTGATGGAATAAATACTGGCTGCTGACTCTTCCAATTTCACAACACTCCTTTGTGTCACTGAAACAGTCTTGTCCGAGATTGAGATATTTGCAAACTGTCATCTCTGATGAATATCCACCTTGAGTGGCACCGGCAGCCCCCACTCTCCTTCTCTAAAACATACCTAGTTTCATTGCTCATGAAAGGTGATTAGCAAACAGATGATTTCCTCCTTCTCTCATTTGGCTTCCTCCCCTTTCCTCAGCCCCAGTGATATGGCTAAGTGACAGGTTCAAATGGCAACAGGCAGACAGGAGAGGTAGAGATGTGCCAGAAGCGTGAGCAATGAGACTGTGGAAGCGTTTTATTCATCCTAACACTGCTGCTGGGTCAGGGACGGTAAGAATGTTTAGCGCTTTGTCAGAACAGTAGCAGGGAGCATTTCTAAGGATACGGCTAATGAAGAACTGGCTGAAGGTGAGAAAAAAGCCTTGGGATCTATTCATTAGAGTGATGTTTGGAAGGTGTGTTGAATATTTTAAGGGCTTCTACCTACATTTTCTTTGGCCTCTACCAGCATTTCTCAGCCTTTTTTCAGTTGCAGCACCCTTTAAGAGTATGCAAAAAACTTGAGGCACCCGGATCTGACAAATGTAAAATATGTGGATGTTACATATCAATGGGAAACCTGAGCCTGGGACAATGCACACAAGAACCTTGGTGAAATTAACTTCACATCAGAAGTCTCCCTTCACATCAGAGGTTCCTCCATGACATCAGAAGACCCCTTCACATCAGAGGTTCCTCCATGACATCAGAAGTCCCCCTTCACATCAGAGGTTCCTCCATGACATCAGAAGTCCCCCTTCACATCAGAGGTTCATCCACGACATTAGAAGTCTCAATTCACATCAGAGTTTCCTCCATGACATCATTAGTCCCCCTTCACATCAGAGGTTTCTCCATGACTTCAGAAGACCCCTTCACATCAGAGGTTCCTCCATGACATCAGAAGTCCCCCTTCATACCAGGGGTTCCTCCATGACATCAGAAGTCCCCCTTCATACCAGGGGTTCCTCCATGACATCAGAAGTCCCCCTTCATACCAGAGGTTCCTCCATGACATCAGAAGTCCCCCTTCACATCAGAGGTTCATCCATGACATCGGAAGTCCCCCTTCACATCAGAGTTTCCTCTATAACATCAGAATTCCTCCTTCACATCAGAGGTTCCTCTATAACATCAGAAGTCCCCCTTCACATCAGATGTTCCTCCATGACATCAGAAGTCCCATTTCACATCAGAGTTTCCTCCATGACATCATTAGTCCCCCTTCACATCAGAGGTTTCTCCATGACTTCAGAAGACCCCTTCATACCAGGGGTTCCTCCATGACATCAAAAGTCCCCCTTCATACCAGGGGTTCCTCCATGACATCAGAAGTCCCCCTTCATACCAGAGGTTCCTCCATGACATCAGAAGTCCCCCTTCACATCAGAGGTTCATCCATGACATCGGAAGTCCCCCTTCACATCAGAGGTTCTTCTATAACATCAGAATTCCTCCTTCACAACAGAGGTTCCTCTATAACATCAGAAGTCCCCCTTCACATCAGAGGTTCCTCCATGACATCAGAAGTCCCCCTTCACATCAGAGAATCCTCCATGACATCAGAATTCCCCCTTCATGTCAGGGGTTCCTCTACAACATCAGAAGTCCCCATTTCACATCAGATCCTCCCACAACTCAGGACACTGACCAAGGGCATCCTGGGTCCTGTGCTTGTGGCACCCTGGAAGAAACCCAGACGGCCTCCCATGGTGGCACTGCACCCAGGTTGAGAAACACTGGCCTGTTCCTCAAGGCATTATATGTAAAGGCATACAGTTGCAAGAAAAAGTATGTGAACCCCTTGGGATTATGCAGAGTTTTGCATGAATTGGGCATAAAATGTGCTCTGAACGTCATCTAAGTCACAACAATAGAAGAACACAGTCTGCTGAACATAATACTACACAAACATTAGATGTTGCCATGGTTTAATTGCACATAACATGTAAACATTCACAGTGCAGGGAGGAAAAAGTATGTGAGGCCCTAGCTTAATGACTTCTCCCAGAGCTAATTGGAACCAGGAGTGAGCCAACCTTGACTCCAATCAGTGTGATGATATTGGATGTGTTGCTGACAGCTGTCCTGCCCTTAAAAAACACACACCTGTTTTGGGTTTACTGGTTTCAAGAAGCACTGTCTGATGTGAACCATGCCTCGCAGAAAAGAGCTCTCAGAAGACCTACGATCAAGAATTGTTGACTTGCATGAAGCTGGAAAGGGTTACAAAAGTATCTCCAAAAGCCTTGATGTTCATGTGTCCACGATAAGACAGACTGTCTACAAATGGAGAAAGTTTAGCACTGTTGATACTCTCCCTAGGCGTAGTCGTCCTGTAAAAATGACTGCAAGAGCACAGCGCAGAATACTACATGAGGTAAAGAAGAATCCCAGAGTGTCAGCTAAAGACCTACAGAAATCTCTGGCACATGCTAACATTTTTGTGGACACATCTACAATAAGGAAAACATTAAACAAGAATAGAGTACATGGGAGGACACCACGGAGGAAGCCATTGCTGTCCAAAAGGAATATTGCAGCACGTTTGAAGTTTGCAAAAGAGCACCTGGATGTTCCACAGCACTACTGGCAAAATATACGGTGGACAGATGAAACCAAGATTGAGTTGTTTGGGAAGAACACACAACACTATGTGTGGAGAAAAAAAGGCACAGCACACCAACATCAAAACCTCATCCCCACTGTAAAACATGGCGGAGGGAGCATCATGGTTTGGGGCTGCTTTGCTGTCTCAGGGCCTGGACGGATTGTTGTAATTGATGGGAAAATGAATTCCAGAGTTTATCAAGACATTTTTCAGGAAAACGTACGACCATCTGTCCGCCAACTGAAGCTCTGCAGAGGATGGGTGATGCAACAGGACAATGACCCAAAGCATACAAGTAATTCAACAAAACAATGGCTGCAACAGCACAGAATACGCCTTCTGGAGTGGCCCAGTCAGAGTCCTGACCTCAACCCGAATGAAATGCTGTGGCATGACCTTAAGAGAGCGATTCACACCAGACATCCCAAGAATATTGCTACACTGAAACAGTTTTGTGAAGAGGAGTGGTCCAAAATGACTCCAGATTGTTGTGCAGGTCTGATCTGCAACTACAGGAAACGTTTGGTTGAGGTTATTGCTGCCAAAGGAAGGTCAACCAGTTATTAAGTCCAAAGGTTCACATACTTTTTCCTCCCTGCACTGTGAATGTTTACATGTTATGTGCAATTAAACCATGGCAACATCTAATGTTTGTGTAGAATTATGTTCAGCAGACTGTGTTCTTCTATTGTTGCGACTTAGATGACGCTCAGAGCACATTTTATGCCCAATTCATGCAAAACTCCACGTAATCCCACGGGGTTCACATACTTTTTCTTGCAACTGTATATGGAGAATCCAGCTCAGACTGGGTGTCATTAATCTCTCTTCAAAAATCACCTAAAGTTGAACTATCCTTAATTATTTTCACTGTTCTGTCAACCATGGGACAAAGTTCATTGAGTACTATGTCCCATGTTGCTAGGTGCTTCCTAAGCCTAGCTATGAGGTCAGACTGGGTGTTCTCCCTCTACCCTCCACGACTGTCTGACAACATAGCTTGGAAGGAAATTGCTACCTTATAACAGCCACATGTCTTGGATTTGAGACAAATGGTAGCAAGAATGCAGAGGAATGGGAGGCTGAAACATCACTTTTCGTTCTGTATCCCTCTTGATGAACCAGCAGAAATTCACATCATGAGTGGCCCGGTCAGCCACTATCACCTGACATTTTTCAATTGTAAAATTGAAGGACCTGGGCAGAAAATTGTCCTATAAGACACTGTTTGGGTATTCTGACTGTCGCCAGTTGCCATACTTATAGTTGCCATACTTGCAACCTCTGCACCACCATCAAGCTCAGAAAGATCACTGTAAGAGTTGTACAATGACACACCAAAAGCTACATGTTAATTGTCCACAGTCCTCACTCTTCCAGACCCAGCAGATGTTCATGCTGCTATTCTTCTTCACAGTCTTTGAGGAAGAGGTGGCTTTTTGCAAGGTATCCCAACAGACCAAATTGGCTTAGCCTGATCTCCATCACAAATCCAGTCACAAATCTGCATGCAAACAAAAATATAATCCAGCTTCTATGGAGTACCACGGAAAACAATTTCCAAACAAGTACTGTACTGAACTAAACCAGACATGTTCAAAAATTATTATTAAAATCAAGCACAGGTACTTACCAAGGGTGGTCTACTGTCTTCTGCTGTTACTGATGTTCAAACACTTTTGTCCCCTGCACTCCTTTCCTGATGCACTCACAATGAGTAAACTTCACAGAATAACTATTCCACTTAAAGAGGAACTTTACTCCTTCCCTATAATTTTCCCCTATCCCCCTTTACCTTTTGTGCTGGGTTCTCTTCTGACCAACCAATCCAGAGTTGTCCTGCTGTTCTATTGCCACATCTCATGTCTCATGCCACCATCTGCAGTGTAAGCCAGTTGTCACTTTTGGGTTCAGGTATTGGGCCCCAGATAAATCACCTCCCATTTCGCCCTCTAGCCGTTCTGTGTGCTGGCTCCTGCAACCTCCAGGAATATGTGAATGAGATTTCCCAGGAGGATGCAGGAGCCAAGCACGGTGAGAATGACAATACCATATTAACAAGAAAATAGAAAGCCAAAAAAAATAGCATTTTATATTGCAGAAGTGGTTGAAGGTGGGGCCTTAAGCTGGCCATACACTAGAAGAAGTTTCAACAAATATTCATGCAAACATTCAATTTTAGAACAGGTGGACTTTCCCAATGAAAACTACATTCACTAATAGAAAGTTGTCTATTGAGAAAAATATTTCAATCCGCTCCTTCAAATTTTCTCTTCACTGTGGTTGAAAATGAATATCCATTTGATCCTACTAATGATTAGAAATTTATAGAAACATTTTTGAAACAAAAAAATGCAAACAAAAGTCTACTGGTCCCTTTGGGAAGTGAAGTTCTGCTTTATATACAACACTGATTATGATAATAGTCTACCCTTCAAAAAACTGTGAAACCCAATCAGTACTCCCAACACCTAGTCAGCAATAAACACTTACTCCAATAGCAACACTATGTGGTAAATGATCACCAATAACAACAATCCAACAACAACCACAATACCAAAGTGAAATAAGTAAACAAATTTAAAAAAGATCAATATTCAAAAAATCGACTAATGTATACATACAAAACAAACTGAAAAAAGTGTCCATAAAAAGTTGATGAAAAAGAATCCAGTCTTCTTATACAGTATGCACATCTCACATCTCAAGTGTCTCCGAAACCAAGGAAAAACACACACGAATCCTTACCAGAAATACATGACCCTCAAATTATAGAGAAATCATATAAAGCGTTGTGAAAAGATACCTACTGTCAGACTGAGTCTTCAAATATCCTCCTCTCCATAGGCATTTCACATCAAAGAGGTGCTGACTCCCATTGATTATTGCTTTTCGATGCAAGTACTGTATGTAAAAACAGAAAGATATTCAGAGGCTCCACATAAGTGTGAAAACTGATTTATAGTTTATTAAAAATGCTAAAATTCGCCTTACAAATGATATAAGTAAAGCAGCGCTGTATAAATTCACAAAGGGGTTGATTTACTAAAGGCAAATAGGCTGTGCACTGCAAATACACTCCAAGTGCACTGCAAGTGCAGTTGCTCTAGATCTGAGGGGAACATGTAATGAAAACATAAAAACAGCATTTTTGCTTGCACATGATTCCATGAAAGAAATCAGCAGAGCTTCGCCTCATTTCAAAGCTTCCCCTCGCCTCTAAAGCAACTGCACTTGCAGGCACACTTGAGGTGCATTCAAAGTGCACAGTCTATTTGCCTTTAGAAAATCAACCCCAATATTGCATGGAAAACCAGGTCACTTCCGATGATGTGCTTGATGCGTTTCTTCATAGATGGCAAAACACGTTGGGCAGAAGTAGGCAGATTTCATGTAGAAGAGCAGTTAAATGTAAATTTCAATTTTTTGCCTTGGATTACTACTCCTAGTAGATTGATAAATGCCTTATTGAGCAAGCTCTTTTTTAAATAAAAAAAAAAATCAGGTTGAAAAATGTTGGAACTATAATACTATATTATACACACTAAAATTCATGAAGCATTAACCACTTGAGCTGCAGAGGATTTACCCCCCTTAATGACCAGGCCTCTTTTTGCTACTCAGCGCTGCACTAATTCAACTGATAATTGCGCGGTCATGCAATGCTGCACCCAAACAAAATTTACGTCCTTTTTTTCACACAAATAGAGCTTTCTTTTGGTGTAATTTGATCACCTGTGCGCTTTTTATTTTTCACGCTATAAACAAAAAAAGGCCAAAAATTTTGAAGAAAAACAATATTTTTTACTTTCAGCTATAAAAAATATATAGTAAACTCAAAGTTGGTTATAAATTTAGGCCAAAATGTATTCTGCTCCATGTTTTTGGTAAAAAAAATCCCAATAAGTGTATATTGATTGCTTTGTGTGGAAGTTATAGCGTCTACAAACTATGGTACAGATACTGCAATTTACGCCATTTTTCTGCTATACAGCGCTGCGCTAGTTTAACGGACAATTGCGCGGTCATGCAATACGGTACATAAATGAAATTTACATCCTTTTTTCCCCCACAAATTGAGCTTTCTTTCGGTGGTATTTGATTGCCTGTGCGGTTTTTATTTTTTGCGCTATAAAAAAAAGGCTGACAATTTTGAGGAAAAAAAAACAATATTTTGGACTTTTTGCTATAAAACATGTCCAGTAAAAAAAAAATGCAAAAATCAAATTTAGTCATAAATCTCTGCCAAAATGCATTCTGCGACATGTCTTTGCTAAAAAAAAAAGTCAAAACGTGTAAATTAATTAGTTTACGTGAACGTTATAGCGTTTACAAATGGCGGGAAAGATACTGGGATTTTTAGGTTTTTTTTTATACTAATAATGGCGGCGATCAGGGACTTATGGCGGGACTGCAAAAAAAAAAAAAACTGACACTGTACTAATGGCAATGGGGAGGAAGGGGTTAACTTTATTTTGCAGGGAAGGGTTATAGGAGTGAGAGGAGTGTTTTACTAGGGGGCGGGGGTGTGTACTGGGCGGGACAAGGCTGATCGAGAAAGTGAAACTGTTCTTTCTCGATCAGCTCATCCTCGAGCTGACAGGGAAGTGACAGACAGCACAGCTACTGCAGCTGTGCTCTCTGTCACTGTTTGCCGCCGATCACCGGGACATAGCCGCGGTGATCCGCGGGACAGATAGGGCGGCGGCACGCCTCGCGCTCCCCCTATTTGTTTACAAAACACACGTTTTAAAACGTGGTTTTGCCTGCGAGTGCCACCCTGCCGCCTTATATGTACAGTGTCAGGGCGGCAAGTGGTTAAATGTATCTAAACCAAAGAAGAAACATTTTTTATATACCAGCTTACAACTCCATTCATTTTTTTTGTTTTTGGGTGGGGGGGCTTTTTTGTTTGTACACTGCTCAAAAAATTAAAGGAACACTTGGAAAACAGATCAGATCTCATTGGGGAAAAATATCATGCCGGATCTCTATTCTGGTATGAACGGATAATGTGTTAAGAACATAAGAATGCACCATCATTTGATGGAAATGAAATTGATCAACCTACAGAGGACTGAATTCAAGACACCCCGAAAATCAGTGAAAGTAAAAAATGATGCATCAGGCTAGTCCATTTTGCTGAAATTTCATTGTAGCAACTCAGAATGGTCCTCAGTAGTTTGTATGGCCTCCGTGTGCTTGTATGCATGCCTGACAATGTCGGGGCATGGTCCTAATGAGATTATGGATGGTGTCCTGGGGTATTTCCTCTCAGATCTGGACCTGGGCATCACTGACAGTCTGAGGTGCAACTTGGCAGCATCAGATGGACCGAAACATGATATCCCAGAGGACTTCTATTGAATTTAGGTCACGTGAGCGTGGGGGCTATTCAAGGAACTACCTGCATACTCTCGCCACATGAGGCCGGGCATTGTAGGGCACCAGAAGGAAACAAGAACCCACTGCACCAGCGTAAGGTCTGACAATGGGTCCAAGGATT
The DNA here is from genome assembly GCF_062004578.1 of Staurois parvus. Classification (NCBI taxonomy): domain Eukaryota; kingdom Metazoa; phylum Chordata; class Amphibia; order Anura; family Ranidae; genus Staurois; species Staurois parvus. The sequence goes on from NW_028318494.1 coordinate 183,286, forward strand.
TCATCCCGATACCTAATGGCAATCAAGGTGCCATTGTCTAGCCTGTAGAGATCTGTGCGTCCCTCCATGGATAAGCGTCCCTAATCCATCACTGACCCACCACCAAAATGGTCATGCTGAACGATATTACAGGTAGCAAACATTCTCCACGGCTTCTCCAGACCCTTTCACATCTGTCACATGTGCTCAGGGTGAACCTGCTCTCATCTGTGAAAAGCACAGGGCGCCAGTGGCAGACCTTCCAGTTTTGGTGTTCAATGGCAAATGCCAATCTAGCTCTATGGTCCCAGGCAGTGAGCACAGGGCCCACTAGAGGACATTGGGCCCTCTGGCCACCCTCATGAAGTCTGTTTCTGATTGTTTGGTCAGAGACATTCACACCAGTGGCCTGCTGGAGGTAATTTTGTAGGGCAGTGCTCATCCTGTTCCTCCTTGTACAAAGGAGCAGATGCAGGTCTTGCTGCTGGGTTAAGGACCTTTTATGGCCCTGTCCAGCTCTCCTAGTGTAACTGCCTATCTCCTGGAATCTCTTCCATGCTCTGTGCAGCAAACTTTCTGGCAATGGCATGTATTGATGTGCCATCCTTGAAGAGTTGGACTGCCTGTGCAACCTCTGTAAGTTCCAGGTATGGCCTCGTGCTACCAGTAGTGACACGGACCCTACCAAAATGCAAAACTAGTGAAAAACAGTCAGAAAAGATGAGTAGGGAAAAACATGTTAGTGGCCTCCACCTGAAAAACCATTCCTGTTTTGGGGGTTGTCTCATTGTTGCCCATCTAGTGCACCTGTTGTTAATTTAATTAACACCAAAGCAGCTGAAACTGATTAACAACCCCCTCTTCTACTTTACTGACCAGATCATCAGTTTAATTGACTTGATGCTACATTCTGATTAAAAAGTCTTCATTTAATTTTTTTGAGCAGTGTATTTTTAACCTAGTTATCCTGCCAGTAATCCAATTCCTATTCTAGGGTGACAATATTCAACCTCCATATCGTATCTATAGAGGAGCTGTGTTGTCACCTTAGGCTGGTTTCGTGATTTTGACTACAAACACCCACCCCTCTCCTCACCTCTATAATGTTCTGCAGCTTACAGTAGAAAATGTGGCAAACAGGATAACACTGTTTGAGATTTTAATCCAGTGCATATAAAGTTACCAGGTCCAGGGGGGGACTGACAACTCATGGGGCCCCCGGGCAATAGGGGATCATGGGACCCCTTTGTCCTTGCCCAAACTCAAAAAAGCCTATGAAAAAGGTACCAGGGGCATCTCATGGGGCCCCTTACTGACCCTGGGCCCTCGGGCAGTGCCTGAGCTTCCAAATGGTCAGTCCGCCCCTTACCAGGACATTGGATTATGGTCAGAATCTACAGGTGTAGTTCTGTACTTGCAGAAAGTATACTCCACATAGTGCTGTTAATCCATGCTAAGGCTCCAATCACATCTGAGCATTTGGTAAATGCACACAAAATCATGTGTAGCGCCCTACTAGGTCAGGTTACTCTAGTTCTTTAGTTCCTCTGTAATCAGTGGAGTTGCTTGTATTTTCTCTGGTCTGCTCTGGCTGTGGGTTTGGCTGCTTCTTCCTGCCTTCTGGATGGTTCTGGAAAGTAGCAGGCAAACCTACACTCTGAACATTAATGTGGGCCCAGCCAATCCCTGGCGGAGGGTGCCCAGATGGTGTCTGGAAGTGAGCATAAATAGTCTGAAGCCTAGAACTGCCCTGTTCTTCCCCAGGAGGAGAGTTTCCCAGCCAGAAGGAATGTTCCCTTTCTGGCAGTCCAGCTGAAGATTCTGCTAGTCTCATCGAGGAGGAGGTGTGGGGGGGGGGGGTCTATTCTGCTGCAAATTCTTTGACAGTTAAAAGAGGAGTTTCTTTGAGGATCTGGTCTACAGGCTTTACAGGGGATAATGTCTGCCCGAGTCTGGAGGTAGACATCTAAGTCCCAGGGACACTGTACAGATCTGAGAGAAGGATCCTAGAGACTGTTGCTGCTATTAATCCCTGGGGCGCTAATATTAAGGCTTACCTGGCCTGAAACATTGCTGATGGTGGCCAAGTGTTGTCCACTTTATCTCTTACTACTGTGGGGACTGTTCTGAGAAGTTGCTGCAAAGAGAAGAGTGTCCTCACATTTTTGTCTCTTGTGTTCTGGAGTATCCCACAGTTTCCCTAACCATAATCCAAGTTAATTTGCAATAAAATTTTAAAAGGCCACCTCTACACTGTTTACTGAGCCAGAGGAGTGATTGTTGCTGTTTGCCTGGCTGCCGCTGCACTAGTGGGAAAAAAGCACAAATCAGTGGCCCTTGTGGGCAGTGAGGGCTACGCATGCATGTTTTTACAAAACGTGCTAAAAATGCATATTTGCATTGCCATCCATCGTTAATAGCACCCCAACCACAGCAAACAGATGCCCATATGCAAAAACGCACAACAAATGCAGCAAAAAACATAATAAAACTGAATAAGCGCCCCCCCCCCCCCCGACTTCTCCATCAAGACCAACAACACCACCATCAGTCCCTCCCCTCAATCCAGAGTACTAGGGGTAATCCTAGACTCCAATCTGTCCTTCCAGCCCCAAGTCCAATTGCTGACTAATTCATGTAGATTTCACCTCCCCAACATCTCCAAGATATGACCGTTCCTAACCTCGGAAACCACTAAGCAACTCATTCACTCCCTTATTATATCACGACTTGACTACTGTAACTCCCTCCTCACCGGCTTACCTCACCACAGGCTATCCCCGCTTCAGTCCATCTTGAATGCTGCGGCCAGACTCATCCACCTCACAAACCGCTCCGTTTCTGCCACCCCCCTCTGCCAATCCCTCCACTGGCTTCCGATCGCCCAACGGATAAAATTCAAAATGCTAACATTGACGTATAAAGCAGTTCATAATACTGCCCCAAACTACATCACCGATCTGGTATCCAAATACCACCCAAAACGCACACTCCGCTCCTCACAAGACCTCCTACTCTCTAGTTCCTGGTCTCCTCCTCCCATGCCCGTCTCCAGGACTTCTCCAGGGCTTCCTCCATCCTCTGGAACTCCCTACTCCAATCCATCAGACTATCACCTACTCTCCTCACCTTTAGGCGCACCCTGAAAACCTATCTCTTCAGGGAAGCCTACCCCGCCCTCAGCTAATTACTGAACTCCTCCACTCTCTTCCTACCACTCCATCCCCCACAGTTATTTCCTCCTGTACCACTATCCCCTCCCTGCTAGATTGTAAGCTCCAAGGGATAGGGCCCTTGAACCCCTCATGTATTGAACCGTATTGTTACTGTACTGTCTCATGTACTGTCTCCCATTGTAATGTAAAGCGCTGAGCAAACTATTGGCGCTTTATAAATCCTGTATAATAATAAGCTACTTTGCAATATTTGTTGTGGGTAAGGCCAGGGGCGGACTGACCATTTGGAAACTCGGGCACTGCCCAAGGGCCCAGGGTCAGTAGGGGGCCCCATGAGATGCCCCTGGTACCTTTTTCATAGACTTTTTTGAGTTTGAGCAAGGACACAGGGGCCCCATGATCCCCTATTGCCCGGGGGCCCCATGAGTTGTCAGTCCGCCCCTGCACCAGTGACATTAACCATTTCAAGTACGGACACTTTCACCCCCTTCCTGTCCAGGCCAATTTTCAGCTTTCAGTGCTATCACACTTTGAATGACAATTGTGCGGTCATGCAACACTGTAGCCATATGCATTTTTTAGCATTTTTTGTGAGACCCATAAAACTTTATTTTGGTGGTATTTATTCACCACTGGGATTTTTATTTTTTAGCTATATATATGAAAAATTCCAAACATTTTGAAAAAAAAGTGTTTTTCTTATAAAATTTTGCAAATAAATAATCTTTCTTCATAAATCTTGGCCAAAATTTATTCATCTATCTTTTTTAGTAAAAAAAAAAAACAGATTGCAGATCAATCTGTGATCAGCAGATTTTGGGTACAGGGAGTGATGGGACAAGGTCATCCAGTGCCCAGGGCAAATATGTCAAACTACGCCCCCCACCCCATTCATAATGTGCACATTTAGCGGATGCTACGCCCAGCAGTCACTTGCCTGTCAATATCCCTGACACTGTCACTACACCTGTCAGTATTATAACAGAAAGAAGGCACCCCCGTCTTTACAGTAAACCATTGCGCCCAGGGCAGCCGTCCCTCCTGTCCACCCTTTGTCCTGACCAGGGGAGGACTGACCACTTGGAAACTTGGGCACTGCCCGAGGGCCCGGGTCAGTAGGGGGCCCCATGAGATGCCCCTGGTACCTTTTTCATAGGCTTTTTTGAGTTTGGGGAAGGACACAGGGGCCCCATGATCTCCTATTGCCCGGGGGCCCCATGAGTTGTCAGTCCGCCCCTGGTCCTGACTCTGGGTACAGTTGTCAGGCTTCTGAGGACTCTCAGCATAGCTGCCTGTCTGTACTTCATAAGGGGCAGATAGTTACTTCAGAGCAGGCAGGATCAATAAACTACAAGAGCGTTCACCAGTGCCTTCATAGTTCATTGAGAACTACAAGCTGTCAGCCACAATGGCTGACAGTACTTGTAGTCTATTCATTCACAGGAAACTGAATGAATGATACATCAGCACTGTTTTAACCACTCGCTGACCCACCACAGTACATATACTGCAGTGGGGCGGCAGCAGGGGCGGACTGACAACTCATGGGGCCCCCGGGCAATAGGGGATCATGGGGCCCCTGTGTCCTTGCCCAAACTCAAAAAAAGCCTATGAAAAAGGTACCAGGGGCATCTCATGGGGCCCCCTACTGACCCCGGGTCCTCGGGCAGTGCCCGAGTTTCCAAATGGTCAGTCCGCCCCTGGGCGGCAGTTACAGGCACAGAAATGTACTGGTACATCACTGCCTGTTTCTGGGCTTCTGGCCACACGTGAGCATGTGCCCCCGGCCACCTATTACCATATGATTTGACACAGAAGGAATTCATCAAAACATCCCTGCCAATGATTCATGGCTGAGACTTGCTGATCGACTGTGTCGAATCACAGCCTAGAGCTCTGTGTTATCAAACAACACAGGGCTCTGTCCAAGGAACAGAGGTATTACTGCTCAGGCAGACAATCCAGATCAATCCAAGACAGGTGCAGGCTCTGGCTCGCCACCACACATGATGCAATAGGAAGAAGAGTTAGCCGCACTCTGGAGGATTGATGAGTATAGTAAATATTTATTGATCCATAGGACACATAAAACACCAGGACAATGTTAATGCGTTTCACATGTTTCACAGAGGGAATAACCGCTTTGTTTCTTTTCCCTGCAAAGCAGGGAAAAGAAACAAATGGATGTGTAGTAAAAAGCAGCACACAGTACACACATTACCACGTGTTAGGCACACAATTAACCCCTCAATTGTCCCTAAATGTTAACCCCTTTCCTGGCAGTGTCATTAGTACAGTGATGGTGTACTGTATATTATTAGCTCTGATCACTGTATTAACCATTTCCCGTCCGGCCCATGTATATAAACAGCCAGACAGGAGCATTGCAGGAGCGGGTGGCCATTTAGAAATGTCCTCCCCACTTCCCTGCCTGTGCGCGCTCCCTAGGAACGCGCGGCACCATGATCCAATACCCACAGTGTGCTCCTGGAAAATTGGCCTGGACTAGAAGGGGGTGAATGTATCTGGACTTGAAGTGGTTAACCTGGCAAAAAAAAAAAGTGCATTTATTTATTTTTTTTTTCAAAAGGTGAATTAATGCAGGCCATAGATGGGTTGAAAATCGGCCGATTTTCGGATCGTTAGTGGTTTAATTGTTCGGCCGTTTTTCAGTATTTTGGCAGATTTTTTTTATCGGTAAAGTTGGAAAAAGATCGGCCGATTTTGCCGATCGGCTGATTTTCACGGGAATTATGGGCAAATCGGCCGATCTTTTTACCGATAAAAAATCTGCGCATGAGCAGTGACCTGCAAGAGGAAGACAAAAAGGAGAAGAAAAAGAAGAAGAAGAGGATGAAGGAGAAGAAGAAGAGGAAGAAGAGGATGAAGAAGAAGAGGAAGAAGAAAAGGAAGAAGAGGATGAAGAAGAAGAGGAAGTAGAAGAGGAAGAAGAGGATGAAGAAGAAGAGGAAGAAGAAGAAGAGGAAGAAGAGGATGAAGAAGAAGAAGAAGAGGATGAAGAAGAAGAGGATGAAGAAGAAGAAGAAGAGGATGAAGAAGAAGAGGATAAAGAAGAAGAGGATGAAGAAGAGGATGATGAAGAAGAAGAAGAGGAAGAAGAGGATGAAGAAGAAGAGGAAGAAGAAGAGGAAGAAGAAGAAGAGGAAGAAGAGGATGAAGATGAAGATGAAGAAGAAGAAGAGGATGAAGAAGAAGAGGAAGAAGAAGAGGATGAAGAGGAAGAAGAAGAAGAGGAAGAAGAGGAAGAAGAGGATGAAGAAGAATTTCAGTCCGGCAAAAAGTGTCCCTGCAGAGAGCTCCGCTATTTCTTTGACAGTGCTTTGACATTTATAGCGGGTGCAACAATGTATCTATTTGTTTCCGAATAAAAACATCTGTATCCGAAATGGGTACAAATAGATACATTGTTGCAGCCGATATAAATGTCAAAGCACTGTCAAAAAAATAGCGGAGCTCTCTGCAGGGACACTTTTTCCCGGCTGTAGACAGGATGAAAATCGGCCGATTTTTTTTACCATTCCTGGTAACGTCGGCCTCTTGAACGACCGATTTTTCATTTTTTTTAAAGACAAATCGGCCGTTTTTCTCCCCATCTATGGCCTGCATTAGCCTTTACACCAAGTCACTTGAGACTTCTGCATACATTTTTTTATAATAATTCTGCACAAATAATTTTCCAGTTCCGACTTTTTCCATGAGCACCTTGCATTAGCTGAAAGCCGCTATGGCATTCTACGTGATGTCCCATTCATTTAATCAGTTTAAAAATGTTACTCCTGCCCCCACCCCCCTCCTTGCAAAACAAAAGCAGCACCAATTTGCGTTGTCCTTTGAATCCACGCAAGGCAGACATTTTGATTGATAGATTTTCCTAGGATGTAGGGCTGTGATCGATGTATGTATGCACCGAACATAATGAATTCTGCAAACAGGTGAATGTTGCAGATTGCGGGGCCTTGTGATAAGAAACACTTCTAATCATGGAAGTCCTTTAAACAGCAATAAATAGGGAGAGCCTTTTTTTTTAAAGTGCCTGATATTCATTTATTTCAGTGATTGGACTCTACTTCAATTTAATGGTGTTTCCTCAAATCTCGGACTGGTTGGCTGATAATTCTTTTTTTTTTTCTTGTTAAATTTATGACCAAACGTTATGTGCCATAGAGACATTTCTCTTGACAGTGATATTATTATGAATGGGGTTATGGTGCTTTTGATAATTATACTCAAGTCATGGCCGATGATGAATGGTAATACATTATAATAAATTACAACTGTTTTCCTTTCAATACATGGACATTTACTGTACACAAAATTCAAAAAGGTCACTTCTTTTCCAGGCACAAAAGGAACAAATGGCTTGATGTTGGTAAATGAATGAGAATGAAAAAGAACATATATAATAAAAATTGAAGTGTAATGAGGTGCTGTAGCCCACAATAGCCAATCATTGATCCACTTACATTTATCTGATTACAATAAACTCCCAAAAAATACTTTAACTGTTTCCATCCCGGGCACTTTTACCCCCTTCCTGCCAAGGCCAATTTTCAGGTTTCAGCGCTCTCACACTTTGAATGACAATTGCGCGGTCATACAACATTGTACCCAAACTAAAATTTTATCATTTTCTTCACACAACTAGAGCTTTCTTTTGGTGGTATTTAATCACCACTGGGGTTTTTATTTTTTGCTAAATTAACAAAAAAAGACCGAAAATTTTGAAAAAAAACCCCATGTTTTTCTTTGTTTCTGTTATAAAAGTTTGCAAATAAATAATTGTTCTTCATAAATTTAGGCCGAGATGTATTCTGCTACATGTCTTTGGTGAAAATAACCCAAATTAGGATGTATTATTTAGTTTGTAGGAAAGTTATAGAGTTCACAAACTATGGTATATATCTGATATTGATCAATCCTGAAGTACTGACAGCCAATCTAATTTCTTGAGGTCCAAGAATGTCAGAACAGTACAGATATCCCCCAAATGTCAGGACAGTACAGATATCCCCCAAATGTCAGGACAGTACAGATATCCCCCAAATGTCTGGACAGTACAGATATCCCCCAAATGACCACTTTTTGCAAAGTAGACAGTCCGACGTATTTCATAAGAGGCATAGCGAGTTTTTTGAAGTTGTAATTTTTATGTCATAATTTTTTGGAAAATGAAAAATATTATTTTCACTATTTTTTTTTTACATACTGTCATTTTTTATTACATTTTTTTCTTTTTTTTCATATTTCAATATGACCAAAGTAGTATAATGTTACCATAGTTGTTTTTTATTTTTTTTATTATTTTTTATTACTTTTGTTTTCTTTTTTTTAAGATTTTTTTTTCACATTTCACTATGACCAAAGTAGTACAATGTTACCATAGTAACATTGTACTACTTTGGGGAAGTGATCAGTATTTGTTTTTTGTTTTTTTTTACACAATTTGCTTATAGCAAAGAATTACTTTGCTATAAGCAAGCATTTACCTCAATGACATCGATTCATTCAGGGGTTTTTTTTTTTGTGCTTAGCTGTGATTTGGCCACGGCTAATCACATGACACAGCTGGGCTGTGATTGGCCTAGCTTGTGCATGTGATCGCTGTGACCATTCAAAGCTAGACACACTAGTATACAATAGATGGCATGAATGAAGCCATCCATTGTATACAACTGTCATGTGACCTGCTGTGATTGGTCACAGCAGGTCACATGGTACTGAAAACGGAGCTGGTACACAGATCTGTCATCGGCCGTGTCCGAGGTACACGGCTAATGACAGATCGCGCTGCAGAGCGGCCCTGCGGGCAGGCGCACTGGGCGTGCCTGAAAGGACGCCATATGGCATCCACCCGGAGGGACGAGGTGTTTTGCCGGCCGCCTTGGTGCTATTGGCCGGGTTGGAACCGGTTAACTGTTTCAAGACCGGCCCATACACATGTAGCGCTACCCTCATGAGGGCCGCTGTGTTGTGGGAACCCCTAAGCACTGCACAGCCAGGCAACCAGCATTTTTCACACTTTCATCCACAGTTAGTAAACAGCCAGTGAGCATGGTTTTGTTATTTTATTAGGGGAAAATAACTTGGATAGGGAAATAGGGATTATGGGATGCCCAGTTTGACTTGAATCAATGTAGGAGGGACGACTTCCATCCTATGTACAAAAACAGATCTGATTGTTCTTTTCCTGAAAGCCGTCAGTCTTTGTGGATCAGTAGCTACAGCCGTTTATGGGCGAGGAACTAGCAGCCCCTCAAAATCAGCTTAGCTTCTTGTAACTACATGCAGAGATGTCTCCTCTCCCAATGTAGAGCTGCTCCCAACTCCATGGCCTGCAGGCACTACCAGCCCTCCGGACTGCTCTGAACAGGGGTGGACTGACAACTCATGGGGCCCCCAGGCAATAGGGGATCATGGGGCCCCTGTGTCCTTGCCCAACCTCAAAAAAGCCTATGAAAAAGGTACCAGGGGCATCTCATGGGGCCCCTACTGACCCCAGGCCCTCGGGCAGTGCCCGAGTTTCCAAATGGTCAGTCCGCCCCTGGCTCTGAAAATCTCCCGGATCAAGGATAAAGGACTGAACCCAGCGCTGTCCTTTGAAAGCTTGCTACATGTGTCAGTCTTTCCCCTTGTGGATCCCAGGGTGTGCTGATGTACTCATTCTGTCCTCTTTGCTCCCACTGCTCCAGGTCTTGATCCCATTCACACTGAATGTATCCTCCTGAGCCAGTCCAAGCCTAGCCTGGAGGCCACCTTTCACCAAAACCTAGGAGACCCCTCCCAGGTACTGACAGTCTCCTCAACACTCCATCTTCCACCCGGCTCCTTTATCAGGACACTGAGGGGGAACTGACTAACTACCACTGACATTCCCAGTGACACCAATACAGTGATCAGTGCTAATAAAAAGCACTGACACTGTACTAATGACAGTGGACAGGAAGGGGTTAACATCTTGGGTGCCCACAGGGTTCACTGTGTGCTGTGTGTGTTTTACATTGCGTGCTGTTTTACTTGGGAGACTTGCTGCTTTGTATCTATCTGAAAAGCAGCATGTCCTTGCTGACAGGAGAGAGACCTGTGTTGTTTACACACAGGCCTCTCCCCTGTCAGCTTTGCTGGTGATCATCGAGTCCAGGCTAAAACCCGGTGATTGACATCCCCAGCAGCCAATAGCGGCGCAGGTACGGAGGCGTTCCCACCCAGAAATGCGAATCATGCATATATACGTGATTTTGCACAGCCGTGCCGCTCTGTAGCAGTACTTCTGTTATAAGGTGGAGGGCAAGTGGTTAATGTTAAAGCTTAACCCCCCTGGCAGTATTCCCGAGTGTAGCTTGGGGTAAAGTTTCAGCACCACAAGCGGTAACCCCGAGATACACTCGGGAATACACTGAAGCAATGCTCCGGGATCCCTTCTTCACTTACCTTGTCCTGCGCTCCCGCGATGTCCCTCCTGCAGTGTCCCTGACCATCTCCTCCAGCTGATGCCGGCATCCGTCTTCTGGGTTCCGTCCCCTGCGACGTCGTGACGTACGGGGGACTGAACTGGCGGGAAATTTAAAAATGGCAAAAAAGTGACATTCACTAAATACACTAAAATCACATAGTATGACATTCCTGTATCAAACCATTTCACATACATTTTGTCCCGAGTGCTTTGTCCGGCGCCCTGCCTGCATATTTACCGTTCTTTCTGCCTGGAAACTGAGAAACGTCCATGGCGTCCAAAAAGCGTCCCTTTAGGTCAAAAGAGGTTTTAGACCGGCTAGAGGACAGCGATAGTAAATCAGAACCACTTGCAGAATTGAGTGATAATGATTCGTGGGGGAAATTCCTCATCAGACACTGAAAACGATTCTGCAACTTTGCTCAGCGATGTGCGAACTTGGCGCTATATTTCAAATTTCAGTGTTTTTGATTTGAATATATTATTGAATTACATTTATTATTATTATATTATTATTTTTTATGATTATTTATTAAATTATAATTTATGATTTTGTGTTTCAACTGTTATCATACCCGGGATGTTTACTAGACTCTTGTTCGGACAGATTTCAGTGAGTTATTCCTAAGAATTACAGGCCTACAATAAAAAAACTACATATTTCCATGCAAAAAAATGTACCGCTTTGAGCACAGAAATATGGACATAATCAGACCGCTAGGGAGGCTACATTTAGCTAAACATTTTATTTCTCTCTACAGCTTTGGTGACCTATCTTACCTATAGTGAAGTGTACCCCATGTTGTACAGGCTACTGGATCTTGTATAAATCTTCTCTGCAGGATGTCCGGTCCTCTTTCTGGCACTGCGATGATAATAAACTTTGAGACTTCCGGCTAAACTGCCTGAGAGAACCTGAAGGGGGACTTTCCTCTTCTTTCCTTTTCATCCACTGAGAAAAGTTATTTCATTGTTTACACTAAATGCAACACCATCCCTAAGTGTGGGATGTTTAGATAAACGATGGGAACCTCTCCAACACACAGAGATCCTGTTATATTTTGTGTAGATATTGAAGGAACTTTTCTCAATGGAGGAGGAGATAGGGGGAGGCAGATCACTATCGGAATGTCTCAAATGCAGATCAGCCCAAAGGCAAATGCAGATACCCAATGTTATTACCATCGCAGTGCAAAAAGTTCAGCGCCAGAAAGAGGACCAGGCACCCCAGGAGAGAATATTTCTACAAGATCCAGCAGCCTTCTCGATGTAGGGTTAAGGTACATTACAGATGTAGCGCACAAACCCCTTGACAGGTCCCACAGTTTGTCCCAGGTTTTATTCCCAAGTGAGCACAAGAAGCCAGGCACACAGTAGCACACAGGGCTGCTGTTAGAAACCATGGGGGCCCCATACAGCCAACCTGGCACCTTCCCACCCCCCCAAAAAAAACTGTTTACTGTGTTTAAGTTATAAATGAACACAGTGAGTGATTGGTACCAATCACTCATTGTGGTCATTTAGAAAAAAAAGGGTCTGGTAAATTTGACATATTTACCAGAATGGTCCCCCACTTTCCCTCCTGAAGGGGGAAATGTATGGTGCACAGGGAGGGTGATGGGGAAATTACTGGAACCAATCCCCTGTATGGCTCTTTCTGCAGCAGCAGAAAGCCGGTGAGAGGGAGAGGAGAAGAAGCCAACTTTCAGCTGCTGCTATACAGAGGATTGGTTCCAGTAACTGCCCCCCCACCGTGCTGATCACCCTCCCTTCCCACATCTGATTCACTCAGCTGCCGGGCCCCCCTGCTGGCCTGGGCCTCAAACAAGAGGACTGATGGTACCCCCTTATCCATGGCCCTGGTAGCACACACAGTTTCCCAACTCAAGGACCAGGCAGGGGATGGATTTTTAAGTTTTATTGCTTTAAAAACTCTGATGGGGTGTAGGATAGGCTGTGGAATACTCCATCTTTTAGTACACAAAGTAGTAGAGGACACGATTTGACTTTTCTCTACTTTTTAGGATAGCTCTCCTCTTGCTTAAGAAGAAAAGAACTGAAGTCAGGGACTTCAGACACAAGCACCATTCCAAATCGGCTACTTTGGAGCAGGTGCTCAAAGGTGCAACAATCACTAGGATCTCTTTCTCTCAAGCCTTTACTCACTGTATCCCTGTATAGTTGATTGCCTCCTTCCAATACCAACCTGTGATGGACCGCCTGGCACCCCGACTGGGCGCTTCTGCCAAACGGTGCCTCCTGCCCTCCAAACCCTTCCAATACCAACCTGTGATGGACCGCCTGGCACCCCAACTGGGTGCCTCTGCCAAACGTTGCCTCCTGCCCTCCAAACCCTTCCAATACCAACCTGTGATAGACCGCCTGGCACCCCGACTGGGTGCTTCTGCCAAACGGTGCCTCTTGCCCTTCAAACCCTTCCAATACCAACCTGTGATGGACCGCCTGACACCCCGGCTGGGTGCCTCTGCCATATGGTGCCTCCTGCCCTCCAAACCCTTCTAGCAGACCAATAGCCCATACCAGCCCTTTATCCCAAGCATCATATGCAGACAAGTTGTTGAGAAAAAAAAAGAATGAATAACTGTTTATTAAAACCCAGACACAACTTTATACCCCCAGGGGAGGACTTTTTCATTTCTTAATTTTCCAAAAAGCTGTGGAAAAAAAAATTCAAAAAACTCACCATGCCTCTTACTAAATACCTTGGACTGTCTACTTTCCAAAAAGGGGTCATCTGGGGGATATTTGTACTGTCCTGGCACTTTTGATCCTTAAGAAATACGATCATCAGTACATCAGGAATAATCAATTTTCATATCCCATAGTTTGTGAACTCCTACAGATGGAATAATATACACTGATTTAGGTTATTTTCATCAGAAAAAATGTAGCAGAGTATATGTTGGCCTACATTTATGAAAAAATTATTTATTTTTAAAATTTTATAACAGAAATGAAGAAAAATGCATATTTTCGTTTATTTAGAAAAAAAACCCAGTGGTGATTTAATACCACCAATAGAAAGCTCTATTTGTGTTAAAAAAAATTATAACAATTTCATATGTTTCATGACCGCGCAATTATCATTCAAAGTGTTAGAGTGCTGAAAGTTGAAAATTGGCCTGGGCAGGAAGGGGTGAAAGTGGTAGAAAGGTAAAGGTAGCATATAATCAACTTCTCATATTGGTAAAAAAACGTACAAATGTTATTTCATGATTAAAAATCCTTACGCACAAGGAAAGACCAACTTATAGTAACATGTACTGTCTAATGTATCTTAATGCAGACTTCTGTGAAAATCAGTGAGCCAATCACACAAGCAGGAAATTACATTTCTGGGGACGTTCCATACACCAACTGTGACAGAACGCCTCCAGGTTGTCATATTGCATTGAATATTTTTTGACAGTTTTAGAACATTCTGTCGGATTCGGAATAAAATGGACAGGTCATTTTTATAGTATTAAAGTGATACTAAACCCAGGACCCTGCATTCACTATATCTGGTCTCCCCGGACCCTGCATTCACTATATCTGGTCTCCCCGGACCCTGCATTCACTATATCTGGTCTCCCCGGACCCTGCATTCACTATATCTGGTCTCCCCAGACCCTGCATTCACTATATCTGGTCTCCCTGGACCCTGCATTCACTATATCCGGTCTCCCCGGATCCTGCATTCACTATATCCGGTCTCTCCGGACCCTGCATTCACTATATCTGGTCTCCCCGGACCCTGCATTCACTATATCCGCTCTCCCAAGACCCTGCATTCACTATATCTGGTCTCCCAGGACCCTGCATTCACTATATCCGATCTCCCAGGACCCTGCATTCACTATATCTGGTCTCCCAGGACCCTGCATTCACTATATCTGGTCTCTCCGGACCCTGCATTCTCTATATCTGGTCTCCCTGGACCCTGCATTCACTATATCTGGTCTCCCCGGACCCTGCATTCACTATATACGGTCTCCCCAGACCCTGCATTCACTATATCCGCTCTCCCCGGACCCTGCATTCACTATATCTGGTCTCCCCAGACCCTGCATTCACTATATCTGGTCTCCCCGGACCCTGCATTCACTATATCTGGTCTCTCCAGACCCTGCATTCACTATATCTGGTCTCCCTGGACCCTGCATTCACTATATCCGCTCTCCCAAGACCCTGTATTCACTATATCTGGTCTCCCCGGAGCCTGCATTCACTATATCCGCTCTCCCAGGACCCTGCATTCACTATATCTGGTCTCTCAGAACCCTGCACTCACTATATCTGGTCTCCCCAGACCCTGCATTTACTATATCCGCTCTCCCAAGACCCTGCATTCACTATATCCGGTCTCCCCGGAGCCTGCATTCACTATATCTGGTCTCCCAGGACCCTGCACTCACTATATCTGGTCTCCCAGGACCCTGCATTCACTATATCTGGTCTCCCTGGACCCTGCATTCACTATATCTGCTCTCCCCGGACCCTGCATTCACTATATCTGGTCTCCCTGGACCCTGCATTCACTATATCCACTCTCCCCGGACCCTGCATTCACTATATCTGGTCTCCCCGGACCCTGCATTCACTATATCTGCTCTCCCCGGACCCTGCACTCACTATATCTGGTCTCCCCAGAACCTGCATTCACTATATCTGGTCTCCCAGGACCCTGCATTCACTATATCCAATCTCCCAGAAACCTGCATTCACTATATCTGGTCTCCCCGGAGCCTACATTCACTATATCCGCTCTCCCAGGACCCTGCATTCACTATATCTGGTCTCCCAGGACCCTGCATTCACTATATCTGGTCTCCCAGGACCCTGCACTCACTATATCTGGTCTCCCCAGAAGCTGCATTCACTATATCTGGTCTCCCAGGACCCTGCATTCACTATATCCGATCTCCCAGGAACCTGCATTCACTATATCTGGTCTCCCTGGACCCTGCATTCACTATATCCGGTCCCCCTGGACCCTGCAGTCGCTATATCTGGTCTCCCCGGACCCTGCATTCACTATATCCGCTCTCCCCGGACCCTGCATTCACTATATCTGGTCTCCCCGGACCCTGCATTCACTATATCTGGTCTCCCAGGACCCCGCAGTCACTATATCTGGTCTCCCACAGTACACAGAACATGGAAACACAATTAATTTAGTAACTATAAACTGCTAAACACCTTTTCTCATCAGCAGTATATAGCAGTCTTGTAACATATCACTGTCCAGCCAAGCACTGGTTAAAGCTTCTAGGAGGAGTTTTATTTCTGCTGTAGGAGGATACAAATCCCCTGACCTCTGTCTGAACAGTGCTGATTGGCACTGTGCTGATCACATGCACTCTTCCAATACCTTTCTCATCAGCAGTTACCCTAGGTTCACATCTTTGCGGGTGGTGCAGCTGCTGATCCGCACGAAAATCCGTGCAGCTGCACCACCCGCACAGAGAAATGCGGACCCTCGGGTGGGTGCCATTAGTTCTAATGGCACGCCGCCCGCACTGGAAAACGCAACCGTATTGGGAACCAAGGTTCCCGCGTTGGCTGCGTTTTCAGAAGAAGTGCAGGGACTTCTTCTCTGCGTGTCACAGGGCACGGGAGTCCAATCAAATGAATAGGCTCTTGTGCCCGCGTGGTCACATATATGTGAACCAGGGTTGAGAGCAGTCTTGTGACTTCTACCAGTGTACAGCCAAGCACTGGTTAAAGCTTGTAGGAAGACCTTTCTTTCTGCTCTAGGAGGATACAAATCCCCTGACCTCTGTCTGGACAGTGCTGATTGGCCCTGTGCTGATCACATGCAATCTCCCAAGAAAAAAAAAAACAACCTCTCTAACAATACACACCAAACTGAGCACGTGCATGCCTACAGTCCAGTCTGGAGATAAGAGGTGGTCGCTTGAAAAAGGGGAGGGACAGAGAAGACAGCCTTTTTACACAATGCAGATGATTAACCCTTTAGGTTCCACAATGCATGCTTTACTGCATATACAGACTGATTGTACTGTTGTGGGTTTAGTAACACTTTAAATTATAAAATGGTTTTTGTAATAATTTTATGTGATATATATATATATATATATATATATATATCACATAAAATTATTACAAAAACAATTTTATAATTTAAAGTGTTGCTAAACCCACAACAGTACAATCAGTCTGTATATGCAGTAAAGCATAATATATATATATATTTTTTTTTTTTCTTACAAACTGGAATTCCCCTTTAACTGATCTGACAACAGTAAACCACAAATCTGATTGGCTGTGTGGTTTATAACCCTTTGAATGTCCCTTTAAACATTTTGTGGCTTTATTGAGTAAGCCTGAATATCTCAGGAATAGGCGACACAAACGCATTATCTCGTCTTTGGCGAAGTGTTCAGGGAGAGATTTGGTTTTGTGTGACAGTTATATCATGTGCTGTCTGCTGCTGAATTAATGGTTGCAGATATAATTGTTGGTAGTTTTTTTCTATGGAAATGGTAATTTTATAGCTAGGAGTGTGTTAATAATACTAAGTAATGGGATACAGAAACTGTACTGACATACTGTAATGCCCACAGGGACGTGGTAATTCGAATTATTAGCCGTACAACAGCAGTACAATGTTCTGAGTTATCTCATGTTGTCTGTCTTCTTATTATGGGTTTAAGATTACATGTAGCTTTTTACCAGACGCAAGTGTCGCAGTAATGCGCTAAGAGGTGCTTTACAGTATCTTGTTGCTTCTAAGTTTAGTTTCAGGCGTGATCCTTTCCTCATTAAATTTTCATTGTGCACTTTATACAGCATGCTGCAGAATGCTACAATATGCTCAGCGGGAACAATCTATGATCGGAGTTTCGGGACACTAATGGTCCAATCAGGGGCGAACTGACAACTCATGGGGCCCCTGGGCAATAGGGGCTCATGGGGCCCCTGTGTCCTTGCCCAAACTAAAAAAGTCTATGAAAAAGGTACCAGGGGCATCTCATGGGGCCCCCCTACTGACCCCGGGCCCTCGGGCAGTGCTGAGTTTCCAAATGGTCAGTCCGCCTCTGGGTCCAATCAGGACCGGTACTAGATTATTTTGCACTCTAAGCAAAACAAGCTACTTGTATCCCCCCCCCCCCCAAATAAAATTTCACTGCAGGTTTGCACACGTTCATGAGCATTTACAGTGCAGAAAAATTCAGCAATTCAAAACTTTCAAAATTTCCCCAAGGTCTATAATAATTAGTAATCTGGGAGTCCCTAATCCAAAATCCAATTAACTGCTTGCCGTCTGTCCTGCACTGCTGCAGGGCAGCACAGGTGCGCAAAATCACTTATATATACATGACTTTGCAGGTCCGGGTAGGGGGTGCATGCCCTACCCGCGCTGCCATTCACGGCCCTGGCTGTCAATCACCAGGTCCCAGACGTTGATTACTCGCCGGCACCCGATGAAATGGAACCAACCCCAGACTGCACTTGGATACTTCCGTTAGACTACCCTGTCCAAACACCGACAACAGACACCACAGCCAACCATACAAGACTAGATGACACCAATCTTGAAGTAATCCAGAAGGTAGACTAGTTTATTTGAACAAAGATACAAGATATATACACTCAGGGGGCAATCCCCCCTCTCTGCATAATGACACAGGGCGGGACAATCTACATTTAGTAACAAGAGACACACAGGTATTCCAACTTCACACCAGCAGACCGTCCCATCAAGAGGGAGGGCTGCTGGAGACATCCCCCCCCCCCCCACTAAGCTAATACACATAAACACATACATCCCATAATAGTTTGCTCTCAAGCAAGACACACAATAGAACAATGGGATGCAATCACATGACATTAAACAATCAACAACCCCCCACCCCAATATTAGGACAGATCACCCTGTACCCCTAACAGGCACAGGGTGATTTACACATAAGGGGGATATGGGGAGCTGAGACAGGGGTCTCCCCACCTCCCCAAAAAGAGCTGAGTTCCATGGGCCCCCCACCCAATGTGACTCCCATCACACCTGGTGACTGCCGAGTAATACCGATGGGGGGAAAGAACTGTAAACAATACAGATCTCTCCCCCTGTCAGCTCCTGCACACTGCTTTGTATGGCTCTGCATAGCAGAGCCATACAAAGCAGTGTACTTACACACAGCACATAATGTGAAACAGCACACAATTAACCCTTTGATCACCCCAGATGTTAATCCCTACCTGCCCAGTGCCAGGGATTAGCTATAGACTCAACCCAAATTTGTGGGGTTTTTTTGTACTACGGATATATATTTTAAATCAAAGGGCTGGTAGTCAAAGTACATGAATGACTCCTTTAATTAAACAAAGACATATTATAAACAACAAACCACACTCCACAGGTCTCATATTGTTCCCCCCCTCCAAAGGGTACCAATGAATGCCATCTATATGAACATAAAATGTGAAAACATCCTAAATTGACCATGAATACTCAGCATATAGCATTAAAATATGAACTATCTCAGAGTCCGCTTCAAAAAATATATTTCTATCATAAACTTGTGCTACTCACAAGGGTTCAAAGCAACCTTAACAAACTACATCTTTACCTGAGTGGCACATGTTTATATAAGAAATATCCTTCTTGCAGCGGACTCTGAGATATTTCATATTTGAATTCTATATGCTGAGTATTGATGGTCAATTTAAGAAGTTTTCACGTTTTATGTTCAAAAAGATGGCATTCATTGGTACCCTTTAAACGGGGGGGGGGCAATATGAGACCTGTGGAGTGTAGTTTGATGATTTTAATATGTTTTTGTTTAATTAAAGGAATCGTTCATGTAATTTGCCTAACAGTCCTTTGTTACGTTTTCAGAAAAATGCAGCACTGGAATACTTTTTTCTCGCATATGTGTTCACGTTGCATTTAAAAATGCACCTGACTGCATCTGGTGTTAAGGATCGGTCACAAAGGGGTTAATTAAAAATTTCATGCCTGAAGAGGAATTATAAAATCAGATGATGATGATGATGATGAGAGGTGAATATATTCCATTATATAAGGAGGTCAGTGCTGGAAGACAGAAGCCAGGTCTTCATAGTGGGGAAGGCTTCCCTCTGGCAGTGGAAGGGTTAACCCCAGTCAGGTCACAGCCCATGTCCCCTTACTATGGGTGAGGGGAGGGTAGTATTAGATGGACTAGCAGATTTAGATGGACTTGACTAACAAATTAAAACTGAACTCCAGATAACACTTTTTAACCCCTTCCCACCTGCCCTGGTGTCCCCTTTAACTGCTTAACCTCTTCACGCCGGCCGCACGCAAATGTGCGGCCTCCCAGCGTCTAGGCCTTGATGCCGAGCGGCCGCACATTTGCGTGCAATTAACAAAAACATATGTGCTGAGACCGGCACCAAAGGGTTAAGGACCGCACTATAGCAGATATACTGTTACAGGACGGCACCTGTGTGCAGAATCACATATATATATATATAAACGTGAAACACCCAGTAAAACACTCCCAGCACACAGTTAACCCTTTGATCGCCCCTCACATTAACCCCTTCCTGCCCAGTGCCATTAGTACAGTGTCAGTGCTTTTTTTTTTTTAGCACTGATCACTGTATTGGTGTCACTGGGGGTGTCAGTGAAACCAAGTTAGTTCCCCTCAGTGTCAGAATGTCTTCCGCAGTCCCGCTAAAAGTCGCTGATCACCGCCATTACTAGTAGGAAAAAAAAATCCCATTATCTATACTGCCAATTGTAAACGCTATAACTTTCACGTAAACCAATTAATTTACACGTATTGTGATTTCTTTTAGCAAAGACACTGATCAGAATACATTTTGACCTAAATTTATGACTAAATTTGATTTTGTTTATTTTTTTACTGGACATGTTTAACAGCAAAAAGTCCAAAATATTGTTTTTTTCTCAAAATTGTCGGTCTTTTTTTGCTAATAGCGCAAAAAAATTAAAAATGCACATGTGATCAAATACCACCAAAAGAAAGCTCAATTTGTGGGAAATAAAGGACGTAATTTTCATTTGGGTGAATCATTGCATGACCGCGCAATTGTCGTTAAAGTAACACAGCGCCGTAACACAAAAAATGGCCTGGTCAGGAAGGGGGGTAAATCCTCTGGAGGGCAAGTGGTTAAAGTTCTTAACACCCAGGAGTATGAAAAAGATCAGTGATCATGTGACCACTGTGCTTCCGATGTCTTCTCGGGACCAAAAGCCATTTTCGGAAGCTCGGTCTTTGTGCTAGGAGCAGGGGTGGACTGACAACTCATGGGGCCCCCGGGCAATAGGGGATCATGGGGCCCCTGTGTCCTTGGCCAAACTCAAAAAAGCCTATGAAAAAGGTACCAGGGGCATCTCATGGGGCCCCCTACTGACCCCGGGCCCTCGGGCAGTGCCCGAGTTTAAAAATGGTCAGTCCGCCCCTGGCTAGGAGCCTGCTCCCAGCATATAAACAATGCCTACTCAGGGACCAGGGGTGGACTGACCATTTGGAAATTCGGGCACTTCCCGAGGGCCCGGGGTCAGTAGGGGGCCCCATGAGATGCCCCTGGTACCTTTTTCATAGGCTTTTTTGAGTTTGGGCAAGAACACAGGGCCCCCATGATCCCCTATAGCCCGGGGGCCCCATGAGTTGTCAGTCCGCCCCTGTCAGCGACACATATGCACGGTGTGTGTACGTGAAAGCCCAACGTGCATATGGGTTACTGGGGCGTAATGTGGTTAAAGCAACAGTTTTTTTTTCCTTTTGTTATAAAGGTTTTAAAGTTGATCATTGTAAGCACGCTTGTTGTGATAAATTGTTTACCTCAACTCTCTAACTGTCGCTTTTACTGGACAGCTTGGCCTGTTGAAAGAAGTTGAAAACAAGAGATTTACTGGCAAGATCACCAGGTGAAAATAAAGGAAAACGCATAAAGGAAAACGCATAAAAAAAAGAAAAAAATCTAAGAATTGGAAAGCTTCTTTGTAAACACCCCTGTCATGTTAAACAGTTTGTCTCAACTGTCTAACTGCCACTTTTTCTGGACAGCTTGGTTTGTTGAAGGCATTTGAAAAATAACATATTTACTGGCTGGATCACCAGGTGGAAAAAAGCCTGAAAAAAAAAAAATAGCAGTCACCACACTACCTTCTCCCCAGGTTGACAATGCTGATGTCCAAAGGTGGCTCTGTTGCTCTTCCATCCAGAGTGGAGACACCCTAAGACAAGAAGTGTGTTACTGGCTGGATCACCAGCTGAAGATAAAGCAGAAAGTGCTGGTTCACATATATGCAGATTGTATGCGGTTTGAACTGCATCCAATCCACATGACGTGTGAAAAAAGATTGCTTCCTATGGTGCCTGTTCACATATGTCCGGTGCACTGGCGGTGCGGATTCAGTGCGGTTTGAAAAAGAGTCCTGTCCGATTTCTGAGCAGTTCCTTCAAGTTCAGGTGTGGATTACAGGCTATTGACTTCTATGGGAACTGTTTCTAAACTGCATATGTGTGAAAAGGTTAAAATCCTGAGAGCTAATCCTGTCCTGAACTGGATGTAAACCTGACATAATAATATTTCAAAACATACCTCTACCTGGTATAGTTGGATCTTTGTCGATAGTGACAATATTGTACCCCCAGGATGAACCTGTGATCCATCCGTTCTTCATGAGCTAAGCATACTAGACATGTTTTTCTTTCTTTGGCTGGGTTCCGATCTGGGGACCCAGGAGTGAAGTTCGACCAGTGTAATTGTCTTATCTGCTCTCCCCCCCCTTTTTTTATACCCCCCCCTTTTTTTTTACCCCCCCTCCCGTCCCTCCTTCCCCTCCCCCCTTTCTCCCTTTCTTTCTCTTTCCTGCTCCCCTCTCTCTTCTTTTTCCTCGAAATTGGCTAATCTTTCTTGTGGAGTATTATTATTGTCTTTTTATTTTTTTGCACCCAGTTAACATATCTAATGTAGTTCCGCATAACCGAGGCCTCTATTACTGTTTATTTAGTTTTGGGCATCACCTTGGGCTCATACCTTGGTTATGGTGCCATTAAGGTTGTTAAAGCGGAGCTCCAGTCCCCCTAATACATTTTTTGGTAAAGGAAGATCCATGATGACCTTTCAAATAGCATTAACAATTGGAATAATTCAATAGTAAAAGCATTGTAATTACTTAGTAATTGTTAAAAATTTACCAGGATCTCAGAAGCAGGCAAGAGCCATGATGGCTGTGGGCATCTGAAGCCTGCAGGTATTTAATTCTGGGAATCGGTGCTGCTGGCTATTATTATTATACAGTATTTATATAGCGCCAACGGTTTGCTCAGCGCTGGCTATCCCAGCATGCACCACTCGTTCTCGCGCCTGTGCAGTACAGAGACTGCTCGGTGCGATGTACACACTCTGCAATTCCAGCATAGAGAACAGCGTAGGACGCAGCAGGATACAGCATCCACATCTTCCTGTAATCTGGACTCTGGTAAAATGGCGCAAAACTCCTATTCGCATAATTTCCGGTTTCCTGCGATTACAGGAAACCAAAGGACTCCTGGGATACAGGAAACAACATCCCAGGAGACCTTGCAAATCGCCTTATGACGTCTTCGCCTAGGCGGCAAAGACCGGAACTGCAGGCTTGCAGTGGATTTAAAGGTATGTACAGTGCGGAAAAGAAGTATTTGAACACCCTGCGATTTTGCAAGTTCTCCCACTTAGAAATCATGGAGGGGTCTGAAATTCACATTGTAGGTGCATTCCGACTCTGAGAGACAGAATTTAAAAAAAAATTCAGAAAATCACATTGTATGATTTTTAAAGAATGTATTTGTCTTGCACTGCTGAACATAAGTATTTGAACACCTAAGAAAGTCAGTGTTAATATTTGGTACAGAAGCCTTTGTTTTCAATTACAGAGGTCAGACGTTTCCTGTAGTCCTTGACCAGGTTTGCACTGCAACAGGGATTGTGGCCCACTCCTCCACACAGATCTCCTCTAGATCTCTCAGGTTTCGGGGCTGTCGCTGAGCAACACGGAGTTTCAGCTCCCTCCAAAGATGTTCTATTGGATTTAGGTCTGGAGACTGGCTAGGCCACTCCACAACCTTGATATGCTTCTTACGGAGCCACTCCTTGGTTCTCCTGGCTGTGTGCTTCGGGTCATTGTCATGTTGGAAGACCCAGCCACAACCCATCTTCAATGATCTGACTGAGGGAAGGAGGCTGTTGCTCACAATCTCACAATAAATGGCCCCATTCATCCTCTCCTTAATACAGTGTAGTAGTCCTGTCCCTTTCGCAGAAAAGCACCCCCCAAAGCATGATGTTACCACCCCCATGCTTCACAGTAGGGATGGTGTTCTTGGGATGCAACTCATCCTTCTTTTTCCTCCGAACACGACGAGTGAAGTTTAGACCAAAAAGTTCTACTTTGGTCTCATCTGACCACATGACTTTCTCCCATGCCTCCTCTGGATCATCCAGATGGTCATTGGCAAACTTCAGACGGGCCTGGGCATGTGATGACTTGAGCAGGGGAACCTTCCGTGCAATGCATGATTTGAAACCATGACGGCGTAGTGTTCTACCGACAGTGACCTTTGAAACTGTGGTCCCAGCTCTCTTCATGTCATTGACCAGCTCCTCCCTTGTAGTTCTGGGCTGATTCCTCACCTTTCTTATCATCAGTGATACCCCACGAGGTGAGATCTTGCATGGAGCCCCAGTCCGAGGGAGACTGACAGTCGTCTTTAGCCTCTTCCATTTTCTAACAATTGCTCCAACAGTTAATCTATTTTCACCAAGCTGCTTGGCAATTGCCCCGTAGCCCTTTCCAGCAACACAACTGTATATATATATATATATATATATATATATATATATATACTGTATGTTGAAATGCGTTTTTATTACAAAATGTATGAATATTTTTAAAAATACATTTTCAAATATACTGTATGTCTTTAAAAACACAAATCGACATTTTTGGAATGCATTTACAAATATATGTAAAAAAATATGTTAAAATAACTTTTTTTATATGTTAAAAAAATCTGAAGAATATATTTTTTCTCCCCACAAATAGAACTTTCTTTCGGTGGTATTTGATCACCTCCGTATTTTTTATTTTTTGTGCTATAAACAAAACAAAGACTGACAATTTTGAAAAAAAAAAAAAAAAAACAATATTTTTGACTTTTTTGCTGTAAAACATATCCAATAAAAAAAAATTTAAAAATCAAATTTCGGCATAAATTTAGGCCAAACTGTATTCTGTTCTATGTCTTTTTGCTAAAAAAAAATCCCAATACGTGTAAATTAATTGCTTTACGTGAAAGTTATAGCGTCTACAAATGGTGACAGATATACTCGAATTTTTATTTTTGTTTTTTTATACTAGTAATGGCGGCGATCAGCGACTTATAGTGGGACTGCGGCGGGCATTCTTACACTGGGGGGGAACTGACTAACTGCCACTGACATCCCCAGTGATACCAATACAGTAATCAGTGATAATAAAAAGCACTGACACTGTACTAATGGCACTGGGCAGGAAGGGGTTAACTTTTGGGCGATCAAAGGGTTAACTGTGTGCTGTGTGTATTTTACTATGTGTGCTGTGTTTTTACTATGGAGACATGCTGTCCATGCAGATAGGGGCGAGACCTGTGTTATTTACACAGGTGTCTTCTCTGTCAGCTTTACATGCCGATTGCCGAGTGCCAGCCGGGACCCGGTGATTGACATCCCTAGCCTAGCCAATAATGGCGCGGGTAGGGCACACGCGCCCCCTACCCAGAAATGCAAATAATGTATATATACGTGATTTTGTGCAGTCCTGCTGCCCTATAACTGTACTTCTACTGTAGGGCGGCAGGCAAGCGGTTAACCCCCTGACGCCGATGTCACACAAATATGCGACGTCACAGAACTGAGCTTTTTTCCGTGGGGCCGCATTATTGAATACTTGTCTTTGTACTGGGAGCGCGCTACACACCGTGCTCCCAACACAAAGACCAGGGTGTCACTGAGAGCCCAGGGTCCCGTTCTAATGGCCGGGACCTGAGACTCCCAATTCTGGGTCACATGATCACTGTGATAGCCTCTGATTGGCTATCACAGTGATCAGACACTGTACAGCCCGGCCTCCTTGTCTTTTTCTCTCTCTATGAATAGAGGAGAGAGAGATACATTGTATCTCTCTAACTCCTGGCATAGAGGGGGGAAAAAAAGTTTGTTAAAAATAAATAAATAAATATAAAAAAAAAATAAAAAATAAAAAATACCTAGAGGAAGGTTTGATCTAGTTCAGTGCCAGGGTAAGTGTTTGGGCCAAGGTCAGGGTCAAAGGTCAGGATTAAAAAAAATTGGTATTAGTGTCAGTGTGTTTTACGTAAGCAAAAAACAAAATGTGCACTATTGTTTCTAGGCTGTATTATGGGTACAAATAACATACACATATATGGTATCGCTGCGATCGCCAAGAGCTGGAGAATTTATTTTGGGTTGTTCTTTGGTGGTAGGTTATGGTAGTAACAAGAAACACACAGCTAAATTAAAAAAAAATTATTTATTTTTACTATTTTGGGCCAGTTTTCCTTTGATAATATAAAAAAAATCAGAATATACCCATTACCATTTACCACTAAATGAAAGCCCAATTTGTCCTGAAAAAAAGACGATATAATTCACCTGGATGTACAAAGTAGTTGTGATGATATGGACGGTTTTACTAACACATGTCAACGTTGCAGAATTGTGCTTAGGCGTTAAGATTTGTTTTACCCTTAGGAGTGAAGGGGTTAAATGAAAAAAAAAAAAATTAAAGTGCCCCATTCCCCTGCGCTCATGTACATGTAGGTCCCTGCTTATATGTAAATGACATAAATGGCGACCACACATGTGAGATATTTCTGCGAATGTAAGGGACAGGATTATCATAATTGGCATGATCTGGAAATGGACATTGCATGACATCCCAAGCAAAGCCACGTGCAGCTTTTCCAACCCAACAGAGAATCTAACCCTTTCCCAAAAAAAAAGCAAAAAACGAGTTTTGTCTGGAGCAGGGGCGTCCCTAGGGTTGGTGTCACCCAGTGTGGTAACACTTGGTGACACCCCCTTTGACGATCCCCGCAGAATGGATCGGATCTGCGGACTGAGCATAATGGATCGGACTCCGATCCATTATGCTCCCCAATCAGCAGATCTGATCCATCCTGCGGGGATGGTCGGCTTTCTTTACAACTTACCTTTTTGTGGAGCGGGTCCAGTGTCACCCCGTATAGGTTGCATGCCGACAATCCCCGCAGGATGATTCGGATCTGCGGATTGAGCATAATGGATCGGACTCCGATCCATTACACTCCCTAATCTGCAGATCCCATCCATCCTGTGGGGATCGTCGGCTTTCTTTACAACTTACCTTTTTGTGGAGCGGGTCCGGTGTCACCCCGTATAGGTTGCATGCCGACAATCCCCGCAGGATGGTTCGGATCTGCGGATTGAGCATAATGGATCAGAGTCTGATCCATTATGCTCCCCAATTCGCAGATCCCATCCATCCTGCAGGGATCGTCGGCATGCAACCTATACGGGGTGACTCCGGACCCGCTCCACAAAAAGGTAAGTTGTAAAGAAAGCCGACCATTGCCGCAGAATGGATCGGATCCATTATTATTATTATTATACAGGATTTATATAGCGCCAACAGTTTGCGCAGCGCTTTACAATATAAGGGACACAGTACATTTCAGTACAGAAGAAATAGAAGCAGGGGCGGACTGACAACTCATGGTGCCCCCTGGGCAATAGGTGATCATGGGGCCCCTGTGTCCTTGCCCAAACTCAAAAAAGCCTATGAAAAAGGTACCATCGGCATCTCATGGGGCCCCCTACTGACCCCGGGCCCTCGGGCAGTGCCCGAGTTTCCAAATGGTCAGTCTGCCCCTGAATAGGAGGGCCTTGCTCATGGAGCTTACAATCTAAAGGAAGGGGGAGGTGATACAAAAGGTGACAGCTGCGGGGGTTGATCTGGTGGAGATGATTCAAGTACAGTTCTTCGGTGGAGGTGGGGTAGGCTTCCCTGAATAAGTGAGTTTGCAAAGATCGCCTAAAGGCAGACAGGGTGGGGACTGACTGGACTTACTGTGGTAGGGAGTTTCAGAGAATGGGAGAGGCTCTGGAGAAGTCCTGGCGGCGAGCATGGGAGGGATCCATCCTGCGGGGATCGTCGATTTGCTTTACAACTTTTCTTTTCGTGGAGCAGGTCTGGTGTCACCCCTGTGCGGTAGGTGTCACCCAGTGAAGCACGCACCCCCGCACCTGCCTCAGGACTCCACTGGTCTGGAGATACTCTTAGCTATCCACCGTTTCATTGCTGAAAACAGAAACCAGCTGGCAAATGAATATTGAATCGTATCCTAGATTGTAAGCTCGAAAGAGCAGGGCCCTCGATCCCCTCATGTTTTGCATTGTATTGGTATTGTTCTGTCACATGTTCTGTCCCCCTTTGTAATGTACAGCGCTGAGCCAACTATTGGCGCTTTATAAATACTGTATAATAATAATAATAATAATAATATCCTCAACACTTTAATCAGCATGAGAAATCTTTACGCCGACGACCCAACAGATCACGCCTATCTCTTATGTCAAGAGCGTGTGCTGGATCTCCATTGGAAGAGGTGTAGCTAGACAAGACATCTTGGGTAATGTCCAGGCCTTTGGGGTTTTGTTTTTCCCATGGCAAGTTCAAAGCTTCTCAAACTTATCGAGAGCGAAGCTTCGGACGATAACATTGGGTATAAGTAGCTTCACACTTGATTATCAGAGCACATCCATCCTGTTTGTCCAGCCAGGAACGTGTTAAGTGAACAATAAGTAGATTCAGAAAGCAGCTAAATGCACCCTAGTTATCGGTGGCAGTAAATGGAAGATAATAGTACCACCAGAGAGTTAAGAATTGCCTTGTCTTTGAGCTGCCAAAGTGTTCCGTCTCTCTTTTATTATATTCACAGCGGTAATCCAATATGTCACAGTGTTAGTAATACAGTGCTGACTTCTGTCATCTGTATGTAATGCTTATCAACTCACTGCCAGCCATTCACCCTCTTGTCAGGGACAATTATTCCTCAAAGTGGCGAGGTTAAAACTGGAGCAAAATTATAGCCGAGAATAACATGTGAACGGTATCTAGCCACTTATAGCATATGGGGGGGTGACGTCAGCATGGGAGAAGGGCCGAATCTGCAAGGTGTTCAGGCCAAGGTGACTCAGCCATGATTATGTAGATGATCACCACCAAAAAGCTGCTCTGATGAAGAAAGCTCTGCACCTCTTACTATTGACAGGAATGTGATCAAGAGAGAACTTTAATTACAATTAAAAACATTATCATCCAAGATTACGTCAATGAATGCTAGTACCAGACACTTAACGGGTAACTCCACTTTCCAGGGAAAAAAAAGCAAATACAAAAATAATGATTGAAAAAAAAAGGGGGGGTGCTGTTGCACTCAGGAAAAAAAATTACATATATGTGAAAGAATTGGCTATATATATAGATAACTATATAGCAGCAGTCCTAAGTGTGAATTCTTAACACAAAATCTTAAATATTTTTGAAATATTTGAAGGAATAATGATACATAAACATTTGCTACACAAGTCGTATTGTAATTGAATGTTATTAAAAATTACTTTTCCTTTTCAATCTGGAGCGCTGTAATTTTCTGACAAATTCTATGTAATAAGGCTCCAATGAAGAAAGCTCTGCACCTCTTACTATTGAAAGGAATGAGATCAAGAGAGAACTTTAATTACAATTAAAAACATTATCATCCAAGATTACGTCAATGAATGCTAGTACCAGACACTTACAGGGTAACTCCACTTTCCTGGGACAAAATAGCAAACAAAAAAATAATGACTGAAAAAAAAAAGGGTGCTGTTGCGCTTAGGAAAATTTTTTATTTTTTTTAAGTTGCAGTTAGTGTCTAGGAACAAATAGTCAAGGAGTTTATTAGCTCTCATGTGGATACACTGAGCAGACTAGACACTGAGCCATGGGGAGCAGAAAAGAACTCTTAAAACACCTGCATAACAAGGTAATGGAACTTTATAACGATGGAAAAGGATATATATAGATATTCAAAGCCTTGAATATGCCAATTAGTACTGTTCAATCACTTACTGAAAAGTGGCAAATTTGGGGATTTATTTATTTATTTCAGGTACTTATATAGCGCCATCAATTTACGCAGCGCTTTACATATATATTGTACATTCACATCAGTCCCTAACCCTCAAGGGGTGTACAATGTAAAGTCCCTAACTCACATTCATACATACACATATTAGGGCCAATATAGACAGGAGCCAATTAACTTACCAGCAGGTTATAACAACATGTGAAGGGATGTCTACAGTGTTGCCTGATAATACAATAGGAAATATATTTACCATTTTATTTAAATTTGAATCATATCCTATGGTCTTGACTATAATAAATAAAGCAAAAATATATACCAAACCACTTTATATCCCCTTTATAATAATGTCCTTCCTGTTACTTTGACTAAAATTACATATATGTGAAAGAATTGACTATATATATCATTATACAGTATTTATAAAGAGCCAATAGTTCGCTCAGCGCTGTATATATAAGATACCTATAAAGCAGCAGTCCTAAGTGTGAATTCTTAACACAAAATCTTAAATATTTTTGAAATATTTAAAAAAATAATGATGCATAAATAATTGCTATACAAGTCATATTGTAATTGAATGTTATTAAAAATTACTTTTCCTTTTCAATCTGGAGCGCTGTAATTTTCTGACAAATTCAGCGTACCGTAATAGGGTTCTGTGAAGAAAGCTCTGCACCTCTTACTGTTGAAGGGAATGCGATCAAGAGAGAACTTTAATTACAATAAAAAAAATTATCATCCGAGATTACGTCAATGAATGCTAGTACAAGACACTTAAAGGGTAACTCCACTTTCCTGGGAAAAAATAGCAAATAAAAAAATAATGATTGAAAGAAAAAAAAAAAAGGGGTGCTGTTGCGCTTAGGAAAAAAAATTACATATATGTGAAAGAATTGACTATATATAAGATACCTATATAGCAGCAGTCCTAAATGTGAATTCTTAACGCAAAATATGAAATATTTTTGAAATATTTTAAAAAATAATGATGCATAAATAATTGCTATACAAGTCGTATTGTAATTGAATGTTATTAAAAATTACTTTTCCTTTTCAACCTTCCTGGAGTTTGCATGTTCTCCCTGTGCCTGTGTGGGTTTCCTCCAGGTACTCCGGTTTCCTCCCATTCTCCAAAGACATGCTGGGAGGTTAATTGGCTCCTGTCTAAATTGGCCCTAGTATGTGTATGTATGAATGTGAGTTAGGGACCTTAGATTGTACACCCCTTGAGGGTTAGGGACCAGGGGCGGACTGACCATTTGGAAACTCGGGCACTGCCCGAGGGCCCAGGTTCAGTAGGGGGCCCCATGAGATGCCCCTGGTACCTTTTTCATAGGCTTTTTTGAGTTTGGGCAAGGACACAGGGGCCCCATGATACCCTATTGCCCGGGGGCCCCATGAGTTGTCAGTCCGCCCCTGCTCACAACACCCTCCTCACCCGTTGGACGTACTTGCATTTAGCTTCTTGGATGATTATCTTTCATGGCCCACACTAGCTGGTGTAGCGTTCTGGAAACTCCACTCTTCTTCATCCTTCTTTCATCTAGGACGCCGTCCTGATTCAGCCCCGGTTCACATCTATGCGGCCGTGCGGGCTGCGTTTTGCACGAGAGACCATTAATTTGAATGGACTCCCGTGCCCCATGACACTCAGGGAAGAAGTCCCTGCACTTCTTTGGAAAACGCAGCCCACACGGGAACCTCGGTTCCCAGTACGGTTGCATTTTGCGGGTCCGCAATTCTCTGTGCGGGTGGTGTGGGTGCACGGAGCCACAGTGGCACCACCCGCACAGATGTGAACCGGGGGTCAAAGAGGGCTCAGAGAGATTCTTATTGGCCAGTGCGATCAGTTTCCGGTGTTGACCAGTGCTGTACACCTTTGTGAACATTACGAGGTGTGACAATTTAATTGCCGGAATGGACTGTTTAAAAAAAAAAGGTTTTCTTACCTATACAAAAACGGCTATTCTTCAAAATAGTGCCCTTGTGAAGCAAAACACTTTTCTAGACGACTGTGCCACTGCAAGAAACATTCCTAGAATTTGTTTTCTGGAACGCTGTGCTGGATGTCCGGAATGTCATCAATCTGTGTCCTTTTCTTACATTTTGGAAACAATATGCAGCAACTGGAAAGATTCACATAAACAGTGCTATGTCGTATTATAGGAATTATAAATCCATATCCAATGAATAACAAAAAAGAAAAAAGAAAAGAGAAATATTAAAGAAACTTCCACCAAAAATAAAAAGTGTGAAAAATATTTTTGGTGGAAGTTTCTTTAGTATTTCCCTTTTCTTTTTTTTTTGTTATTCATTGGAAAATGACTGACAGGAATCGGAGCAGCAGATTAGCAGTAGATTAGCATCAAAGTTTGCATGAAAATTGGCAAAAGTGCAAGTAAAACTTTAGCTCTGTTACAAATGGTTTACAGTGAACATTCCATGAAGAAATCAAGGGTATTTGAATGATGCTAATCTGCTGCTCCGATTCCTGTCACTCATTTTCCACCAACAGCGCAACTCACCATGAGGGAGATTTACTAACATTGGAGCACTCGGAAGCTGGTGCAGCTGTGCACGGTAGCCAATCAGCTTCTAACTTCAACTTGTTCAATTAAGCTTTGACAATAAAACCTGGAAGCTGACTGGTTTCTATGCAGAGCTGCACCTGATTTTGCACTCTCCAGGTTTAGTAAATCAACCCCCATGTGTTACTTCTACTACTCTGTAAACACTAAGTCCATTGGTCTGTGACCCAGGTGAGTGCAAGTTAGCACATGCTAGAAATACACTGTAGTGTGAATGGCTGTGTGACTCATCACCATAGTGCTATGGGTGTAACGGAATCGGACCCCGACTGCACTTGGGTACTTCCGTTAGGATACCGCTTCCCCGTCCGAACACCGACCACAGACGCCACCGCTGACCATAAAAGCCTAGATGACACCAGACTTGAAGTAAAACCAGGAAATAGACTACTTTATTTTAACACAGATAGAAGATATATACATTCAAGGGAACAACCCCCCCCCCTGAATAATGACACAGGGTGGGACAATCTACATTTAGTAACAAGAGACACACCAACAGACAGTCCCATCAGGAGGGAGGGCTGCTGCAGACACCCCACACCAAGCCAATACACATAAACACATACATCCCATAATACTTTGCTCCCAAGCAAGACAAACAATAGAACAATGGCATACAACCACATGCATTAAACAATCAACAACCCCCACCCCAATATTAGGACAGATCACCCTGTACCCCTAACAGGCACAGGGTGACTTACTCATAAGAGGGATATGGGGAGCTGGGACAGGGGTCTCCCCTCCTCTCTAAAGTGAGCTGTGTTCCATGGGCCCCCCACCCGAAGTGACTCCCGTCACAATGGGCATTCCGGGAATTAATTTGTCACATCTCGTATGACGCTACATAGCCTGTGCGATGTTTACTCCATTCTTCAAATGCTCGTTCCGCTACTCCGGCTGACATTTTAATGAAAAAGTGAACGAACACGTTAAGAAAATATAAAACATATTCTAGTTACGTCAATGTATTATACACAGGGGCGGACTGACCATTTGGAAACTCGGGCACTGCCTGAGGGCCCGGGGTCAGTCGGGGGCCCCATGAGATGCCCCTAGTACCTTTTTCATAGGCTTTTTTGAGTTTGGGCAAGGACACAGGGGCCCCATGATCCCCTATTGCCCAGGGGCCCCATGAGTTGTCAGTCCGCCCCTGATTGTGACAGTGGGTGCAGGGAGGAGATTCCCCACCCGCAGTCACTAGGAGGGGAGATCAGGGAGGAACATGTAGATGCTGTTACATGTTCCACTTTAAAAATGGGTGGAACATGTTCCAAGGATGAAGTTATTCCAGAAGAAATCATTTCACTCGTGAAATTGAGCATGACCATCAACAATTTAAAAACATATTTTGTGATTTAAGTTGCCTGAAATGAATTGTGAACAATGCATAAATGAGTAATATGGGTCAAACCTTAATGCGATATGTTTCTGTTGGTGTCTGTAATTCATGGTTTTTTTGCACAGCCTGTAATATTAAAAAATATCAAAGCAGCATTGATCTCCATGTACTAATGAAAGGCTGACCCTGCAGAATGGGACATTTTATCGGCCAGACAGTTATGGCAGCCATGTGATCATCCTTCCGGCTTTTCCTATGAACCTAGATGAACTGACAAGCACCTTGGAGTGGCCCAGCAGTAGGTCAGAGTAACAACGTTGTAAATTTATAATGACCATATCATGTTGTGAATTAACAAAAAAACAGCAAAACTTTGATCAGCAAATACGAATATTTTTACTTGGGGAATTATTTATTATAGCTGATCTGTAGTATGTTATTAATATTTTACTGGCAAGTCTTCAGTGTATGAGTAAATGCTTGCAAAAAGCCCATAACTAATGAGCAGAAAATAAGCAATGTGGCTAAAGAAGAACGTCATATAAAAAGAACAGATAAATAAAATCATACTCCCAAAATTCCTGTTGTGATATCCCATGGGGCTATCATGTTACTGAAAAAAAAAATGCATACATTTGTAAAAAATATATATCTTTTACTACATTGTTGTAAAATGTAGTTTTGTTACAGGAAAATGAAATTGAACACTAACTGGCCTTTGTACAATGAAAAACATAGCATCAGTGAATGACTTCCATCTAACCACCCCTATAATATAGGTTGCTTTTAATCCTGTATATAAAAATCAATATTTCCTTCCAGAAGGGGTTGGAATTCCTCTACGTGTTTTGTGACAACAATGACTTCTTCATGAGGATATGGCAGAAATTTCTCTAGGAGGAAATCACACAAAATGTTATATGAGGGCTGTACCAAAAGTAATGCAAAAGTGGGCATAACTTTTATATTCATCAAAAAATGTGTTGCGCTGCTCACAAATATAAAAGTGCAAAAGCAAAAAATATACAGTGAGGAACAGAAGTATTTGAACAACCTGCGATTTTGCAAGTTCTCCCACTTAGAAATCATGGAGGGGTCTGAAATTCACATTGTAGGTGCATTCCCACTCTAAGAGACAGAATTTAAAAAACAATTCAGGAAATCACATGGTATGATTTTTAAAGAATTTATTTGCCTTGCACTGCTGACCATAAGTATTTGAACACCTGAGAAATAAAGTAATTCAGGTTTTACAATAAGTACATGTGTAATTTTAATGTTCACAGTATCAGAAAACAGAATACATGTCCAAGTAATGAACAATAAGGAATGAATGTGTCAATAAAAAAGTAAAAAAAACATATTAATCAGCAACAGGTTGAGGAAAGTAAAAACTAAAAACCAAATTCTCTCCTTTCTTATTTTTCCAAAATATGTTAACAGAGAAAAAAACAAAACTAGAATGGGATACAGGGTAAGGAGTGATGGTAAGGGAAAGGAAAGTGACCAGAATGTCAATTGTTATAAATCAACCACTAGTTTGAGTAATGTTTTTCCCTCTTCCAAGTACTTAGAAGTGTTCCAAGGGAACCATGCAGGTTGTATGAGGAGAGGACTAGGCCTTCCATGTTATTAATATTCTCAACTTTGGATAACCATAGTGACAGAGTGGTTGGATGTAGGTTTTTACACTTTAAGGAAATATAAGACTTACAGTATTATTATTATACAGTATTTATAAAGTGCCAACAGTTCGCTCAGCGCTGTACATTACAATGGGGGACAGAACATGCGACAGTACCATAACAATACAATGTGATACACGAGGGGTTCGAGGGCCCTGCTCCTTGGAGCTTACAATCTAGGAGGGAGGGGATAGTGGTACAGGAGGAGATAGCTGTGGGGGATGGAGTGGTAGGAAGAGTGGAGGAGATCGGCAATTAGCAGGGGGTGGGGTAGGCTTCCCTGAATAGGTGGGTTTTCAGGGTGCGCCTAAATGAGAGGAGAATAGGTAATAGTCTGATGGACTGGGGTAGGGAGTTCCAGAGGATGGGTGATGCCCTGGAGAAATCCTGGAGGCGGGCATGGGAGGAGGAGACCAGGGAACTAGAGAGAAGGAGGTCTTGAGAGGAGCGGAGTGTGCGTGATGGGTGGTACTTGGATATTAGGTCGGTGATGTAGTTTGGGGCAATATGATGGACAGCTTTGTATTTCAGTGTTAGGATTTTGAATTTGATCCGTTGTGCAATCGGAAGCCAGTGGAGGGATTGGCAGAGGGGGGTGGCGGAAACGGAGCGGTTGGTAAGGTGAATGAGTCTGGCTGCGTATTCAGGATTGACTGAAGCAGGGATAGCCTGTGGCGGGGCAGGCCAGTGAGGAGGGAGTTGCAGTAATTGAGTCGTGATATGATGAGGGAGTGGATGAGCTGTTTAGTGGTTTCTGGGGTTAGGAACGTGCGGATTTTGGCGATGTTGCGGAGGTGGAGTCTGCATGAGTTAGTTAGTGATTGGACTTGGGGCTGGAAGGATAGGTTGGAGTCCAGAATGACCCCAAGTACTCTGGCCTGATAGTGGCATTGTTGGACATAATGGAGAAGTCAGCAGGGGGGGTGTGCGGGCTGGGGGGAACAGTAGAGGTATTGATCAAATTCCGCATGATAGATTTCTAAATTTCTAAAAATTGTAATAGTTATATAGGAGAAAAAAATTAGGGGTCCCCAGGGAGGACATAACATGTAAATTTTTGGAAAATCCTCCATACCTATTTCCAAACCTGTGTTAGTTTCGGAAAAGACCAAAAATAAATGTAAAAGGTCCTCCCTGACCTCCTGGCACTTCCAGCACTGGTCTGAGATAGAAAGGGAGAAAGTATGAATAGTTGATGGAGTCCAGTAATATCTCACCAAGAGTTTAAATTTGGATTCCTGTATTCTGGTAGATATAGAAGATTCAATATGAAGTACATCAGAGAGAGAGAGATATGGCCTGTATCAGAGCACAGTTTTTACAAGGGATATAGAGTTTGTTGAAAGACACGGGGTGGAGGGAGTGAATAAAGAAAGTGTTTGATTTGAAGCGCTTTCCAGAAGTCCAAATGGAATGGACCAGACATGCGTTAGGGAGGAGATGGAAGGCCATTGGGAGGAGTCAAGGAAATGAGAGGCTTGGAAGCAATGGGAGTGGGAGTAAAGTAGACTTCGAAATAGGCCATCTAGTAATCCTGGAGGAAAACGTGGGTTCCCTAAGATGGAGTAAAGAGGGGAGTTGTCAGGAGTCGGGGAATATTTAGAAAGGATTTTGGCGCTAATTTTTAAAGTAGATCCAACTATAGGATATGAGTGGAATGAAGATTAGAGGTCAGTAAAGCACCATGGCACACTGCGAAGGGGATTTTTAAATTGTGCCCGTTCGATGTATGGCCAAAGTTTAAGATCTGTATGTTGATAGAAATCGATTAGCCCGACAAAGTGTGCAGCATGGTAATATTAGTCCTTCTTTTTCATTGTAAGTAAATAATGGATTCCAAACAGAAGCAAAGTGCCATCACTGAGTTCATGCTGAAGGAGGTGCAGGCTGTCCGACATTCACAGAAGACCACAGGATGTTTATGAAGATGACACCATTCATAAAAGTCACCAATGGCAGGACATTGCTCTTGTCAATTACGTCATTTCCATAAACATTCTGTAACCTTCTTTGGATGTCTGTACCCCTCCTTCCTCAAGAAATCAATGACGGCACATTGCTTCCATTATTTACTTGCAATGAAGAAGAAAAAAAAGTTACTATAGAGCAGGGGTGGCGAACACGCGGCTCTCGAGCCGCGTGCGGCTCCCGGCCAAAATGAATGCGGCTCTTTGCCTCTTATCATATTTTGTATACTGTGGCTCTTTGCCAAGTTTCATCTTTCTTTGGGGAAGTGGGGAGCTGGTACCTGAATTTGACAGGTACCCGCTCTTACTTCTTTGTTCTTTGATCTTACCTGTTCCTCTATCCAGCGGCGCGCTGTCTTCCGGCTTCTGTAGTGTGGGCACTGGGCATGACAGCCGGGTGCCAAGTGCGCATGCGCAAGAAGCGGTGCTTTTTGTGAATGGTAAGGCGGTACCTGGGACACATGACAGATCCCAGAAGCCGCCGGACCAATCACAAAGCGCAAGTGCTTCTCGCTCATGCGCAGTGGGCACCCGGGAAGCCGGGAAGACAGCGCGCGGCTGGATCGAGGAACAGGTAAGATCAAACAAAAACCTCCAGGGTAGTTGATGTGTTAACTCTGGCTAAGTTGCATTTGATGTGTGTGTTGAGGGTGGACACTTACCTTGAAATGAACACATTGTTGTTTTGTAAGGGGAAGAAAGTGTTATGGTGAATAATATGGTTTTAATTATGTGTTTTTGTGTGAGTGTTTGTCTGTTTTGGCAGGTCACTGCGTGGTGTGGCTCTCTGACTTTCACAGTTTAAAATTTTGGTTCTTTGTGTCTAACTTGTTCGCCACCCCTGCTATAGAGGAAGAGTTACTCTGCCAACATGTGAAATTTACCTTAATGTAAGTTAATAAAAAAGGTATGCCCACTTTTTTGCAGTACTTTTGGTACAGATTTCAATACCCGATCAGATACAGTTGTGGCCAAAATTATTCAACCCCCAATGCTGTAAAGGGGTTTAGGGACTATAGTGTACATTTGGAATTGTATTCAGAATCAAATCCTACAAGGACGTTGTAACTACCCAAATGCAACTAAAATGACATCAATTGTTTATGTAATACAGTAGTAAATGGTTCTTATGTGGTTTCTTCATTGCCACAATTATTCAACCCCTTAAAGACTACCACTCTGAAGAACAGAGGTTCATACAGGTGCTTTCCATCAGGTATTGAAAACACCTGTGGATGTCACCGAGCAGCAATCAAGCATAATAAGCACCAATTAGGCAGCTTTAAAATGACTGTGATACTCAGCTCCTTCTAGACATTTACTGGTGTGGTTACAAACATGGTGAAGGCAAGAGAATGGTCCAGGAAGACAAGAGAAGAGGTGATTTCTCTTCACAGGAAGGGCAATGGCTATAAGAAGATTGCAAAGATGTTAAACATACCAAGAGACACCTTAGGAAGCATCATTCGCAAATTCAAGGCAAAGGGCACTGTTGAAACGCTACCTGGTCGTGGCAGAAAGAAGATGCTGACTTCGACTGCTGTGCGCTACCTGAAGCGTAGAGTGGAGAGAAGTCCCCGTGTGACTGCTGAGGAACTGAGAAAAGATTTGTCAGATGTGGGTACAGAAGTTTCAGCCCAGACAATAAGACGCACACTGCGTAATGAAGGCCTCCGTGCCAGAACTCCCAGGCGTACCCCCTTGCTGTCTCCAAAGAATAAGAAGAGTCGACTGCAGTATGCCAAAAGCCATGTGGACAAACCACAAAAGTTGTGGGATAGTGTTCTGTGGACTGATGAAACAAAATTAGAACTGTTTGGGCCCATGGATCAACGCTATGTTTGGAGGAGGAAGAACAAGGCCTATGATGAAAAGAACACCTTGCCTACTGTGAAGCATGGTGGAGGGTCAATCATGCTTTGGGGCTGTTTTGCTTCTGCAGGTACAGGGAAGCTTCAGCGTGTGCAAGGTACCATGAATTCTCTTCAGTACCAGGAGATATTGGATGGAAACGTGATGCAGTCCGTCACACACCTGAGGCTTGGGAGACGTTGGACCTTTCAACAGGACAATGATCCCAAGCATACCTCCAAGTCCACTAGAGCATGGTTGCAGAGGAAAGGCTGGAACATTTTGGAGTGGCCATCGCAGTCACCAGACTTAAATCCGATTGAGAACCTCTGGTGGGACTTAAAGAAAGCAGTTGCAGTGCGCAAGCCTAAGAATGTGACTGAACTGGAGGCCTTTGCCCATGAAGAATGGGCGAAGATACCCGTAGATCGCTGCAAGACACTTGTGTCAAGCTATGCTTCACGTTTAAAAGCTGTTATAACTGTAAAAGGATGCTGTACTAAGTACTAAGATTGAATGTCACTTGGGGGTTGAATAAAACTGATAATGCTGTGAGCACAGAAAAGACATTTGTGGTTATTTCATTATAACTGTTATGTTATATTTGTCTGACCTACAAGTGCCTCTTTAATGTAAATGTAAGCAAGATGACTGAATGATCAAAAGCAATGTCAAACTGGCCAAAACACTCAATTTCAGTGGGGGTTGAATAATTTTGGCCACAACTGTAGTTATATTTGTATTGGTAGACTCTAATTATTAACACTTACAGATGCACTACAGCATGCTTGGCCTACAGATTCATTGTAAAAACATTGTGGCAGCTTGATACCAGAAGCCTACAGCATGATCCACCAAATCCACCACAGGACACCAAATGCTGAGCAAGAAAAGAAAAGAAAATCAAAGAACCCACACAAACGCAAAAGGACAAACCAATAACCAAAGCAAACAAAAAGAACAAAAAAACAAACAGCTCCAGGGAGAGAGGGTGGGAGAAACCACACCCTTGCTGGCACAAGCTCCAACTGACCTTCGACAAGTCCAACCCCTCTCCTCATCCTGGCAAGACCACACTCAAGCTCGCTTACTCCAATCAGGTGAGTAACCACCCCCACCTCCCGCATATACTCCCACCCCAATCCATTCTCTGCCTCGTCTGCAAGCTCCAGTCATGCTGGCCCTCCCTTTTAGCTTCGCTCAGTCCAGGCCCTGACTTTCCCAGGGACAAATCTGGGCACGGGAACCGCAACAGGAGTACAGGAAGGAGCAATTAGCCTGTCCCGGCCATAGATGAATAAAATGTCTGAGGATTCTTTTTCCTCTCCATTCAAACTAAAAAGAAAGCAGAATGTCATAAAGCACAACTTACTTGCAGCTTATGGCAGATTTATCTTTTAGTGTACCCTTCTCCAGGAAAAGCTAGATTCAAGCACCTTCAATGTTCCATCTTTGCTGCCATCGTCTCCCATTCTTTCTCCAAATCTGGAGTCTTCTATCTTCAGCCATTGCCCAACACATTCTCACAGGAATTACTTTGTCTTGGCATCCAGCTCCTACTTACAGATTCTGGAATTGTTTAGTCACATAGTTAGTCTGGCTGAAAAAAGACAAAAGTCCATCCAGTTCAACCGTTAAAAAAAGAAAAAAAGTTATAATCCTACACCCACAGTTGATCCAGAGGAAGGCAAAAAAAAACCCAGCAAAGCATGATCCAATTTGCTCCTGCAGGGAAAAAAAAATTCCTTTCTGATCCCCCGAGAGGCAATCGGATATTCCCTGGATCAACTTTACCTATAAATGTTAGTATCCAGTTATATTCTGTTTGTCTAAGAAAGAATCCAGAAAATGTACAGTTGGAAAATAATTGATAGCAATTAATAGAAACCAACTACAGAGCCCTTATCATTCTAATTTAAAGCGGTTTTAAACCTCAGAAATGAAATATGATCAAAGCATACTCCTCTACAGTATGTGCTTGTCTCAGTTTAGAGCACTAAGTGAAATTTCTGTCTACTGCCTCATTCCTGTACTATCAGCATGAATCCCTTTTGACAAGTTTTTGTGACACCAAGAGAAAAAAGGTGATGGGGAGGGGCCTCCAGCGCACAGTCTGTGATTGACAGCCTCAGCTCTGTTCCTGAGTGCTGTGTGAAGGTTGTGTGTCCCTTCCCTCCAATCAACTCTTAGAGCTCTCCTCACTGAGCTCTGCAGTGTGTCATATCAACTCTCTTCCCCGTTTTCTGAAGCTGTAAAAAATTCTGGACTTTGAAAGGATGTAGAGAGGAGAAGACTGCAAATACATAGGTACAACTTATGTTGGAGGATTTGTGTCATCTCTGTGTATCACCTGAGGCCAGTCATATCACTAGGTATATAGGGTATAAGGGATTTACAACTACTTTAAAGGAGGATTTAAAGCTACGGGGAAATTTAAGATTGAGTTTTAAAATATTTGTATCGAGATGTTGCCTGCCATGTTCCTGTAGTAACCTAAGTGTTGGCTCACAGCAACTCACACATATGGCCAATCATAATATTCAGCTTCTGTCACTGAAGCCAAACATTAGGATTTGTATTGGCTTGTAGAAGCAGTCAAGCAAAAAGCACACAGACAGGAAAATAATGGGAATCCTTTCTGTTACAGACAAGAGATACAATTTCAGTGAATAATGTCTAAAATGGTCTAATCAGTCATCTAATCAGCAATCTAAGTGCCCTAGACTTGGATAGCATATACAGTTGTGTTCAAAATAATAGCAGTCAGACATCACTAACCGGATCAATCACTGTTTTTGGTAGAAATGATATTTCTACATGGCAAATAATTTACTAGCAGATGTAGTAGACTAATAGAAATCCAACAGACCCAACAGTCATGACATGCATGCTGCTGATTCTGTGTAATTGAATCACTAATTGAAAGGGGCATGTTCAAAATAATAGCAGTGTGGAGTTCTATTAGTGAGGTCATTCATTCTTTGAAAAACAGGTGGCAATTATTGCCCTTATTTAAGGAAGGAAGGCAGCAAATGTTGTACATGCTGGTTACAGTGCATTTTTCTCTGAAATTCTGAGGAAAATGGATAGTTCCAGACATTGTTCAGAAGAACAGCGTACCTTGATTAAAAAGTTGATTGGAGAGGGGAAAACATATAAAGAAGTGCAGAAAATGATAAGCTGCTCAGCTAAAATGATTGCAAATAAACCTGAAAGATGTGAAAGAAAGCGAAAAACTACCATTGGAATGGATAGAAGAATAGCCAAAATGGCGCGGACTCAGCCAACAATCAGCTCCAGGAAGATGAAAGAAGGTGTAAAGTTCCCTGTGAGTACTGTTACAATTAGAAGACGCCTATGTGAAGCCAAGCTATCTGCAAGAAGCCCCCGCAAAGTCCCACTGTTGGAAAAAAGACATGTGCTGAAGAGGTTACAATTTGCCAAAGAGCACATTGACTGGCCTAAAGAGAAATGGCGCGACATTTTGTGGACTGATGAAAGTAAGATTGTTCTTTTTGGGTCTAGTGGCTGGAGACAGTTTGTCAGATGACCCCCAAACACTGAATTCAAGCCA
Source organism: Staurois parvus (assembly GCF_062004578.1). Classification (NCBI taxonomy): domain Eukaryota; kingdom Metazoa; phylum Chordata; class Amphibia; order Anura; family Ranidae; genus Staurois; species Staurois parvus. Next base: position 226,121 of record NW_028318494.1, read on the forward strand.
CAGTACACTGTGAAGACAGTGAAGCATGGTGGTCCAAGCATCATGATATGGGGATGTTTCCCATACTACGGTGTTGGGCCTATTTATCGCATACCAGGGATCATGGATCAGTTTGAATACATCAGAATACTTGAAGAGCTGGAATACCTGATCACAGGGGCCAGAAGTTGGGTGACTCCATGCAACACAGATGTACAGCAGTTCTCAGAAACAGTGCGACTACAACCAAATATTCATGAAGTCATTCAAAGGAAAGCAAAATCTTCAAAAAATTTTCAGTTTATATAGTGAATGTTTGAGTTTGTAAAGAAGAATACAAACACTGCGATTTTTTTGAACCGTCTAATTCTCACTTTTCTTCAATTTATTTAGAGGAACAACACAAATTTGATCTATTTTTCTTCATGTTTTGATTTGGAATAGAATGTGTAGCATTCCCAATGCATTTGTGTGGATGGAAATAAAAGCTATTAGAAGGATTTTCAGCTTTATTCACTTTTTTCAACACACTGCTAATATTTTGAACACAACTGTATACCAGAAGAATTCCATCCTTTTTTACAATATTAAAGGTCCACATTTTGTTTGGGACTCAAAGCTGCTCTTCATTTCATGTCATAACCAATGAATTGGGTCTTCTGCTTACAGTATTTCTGCAGTAGTAGCAGTAGAGGATAATGTGAATTCATCTAAAAATTGCTATTATTTGATAGTTTTCTTTTGTTTAAAACAGTTACCTCTTTTGCTGGTTTTTCTCCATCAGATATCCTGATTATAATATGACTGCTCCAAAATAATTTGCATTATCTAATTCTATACATTACATACCTAACTATACAAAAGCATTGGGGTTGATTTACTAAAACTGGAAAATCTGGTACAGCTGTGCAAGATAGCCAATCAGCTTCTAACTTCAGCTTGTTCAATTAAGCTTTGACAATAAGGCTAGGTTCACATCTGTGCGGGTGGTGCCGCTGCGGATCAGCACGAAAATCCATGCAGCCGCACCACCCGCACAGAGAAATGCGGACCTGAGGGCGGGTGCCATTAGTTCTAATGGCACGCCGCCCGCACTGGAAAACGCAACCGTACTGGGAACCGAGGTTCCCGTGCGGGCTGCATTTTCAGAAGAAGTGCAGGGACTTCTTCCCTGCGTGTCACGGGGCACAGGAGTCCATTCAAATGAATGGGCTCTTGTGCCCACGCAAGACGCGGCCTGCAAGGCTGCATATATGTGAACCAGGGCTTAAACCTGGAAGCTGGTTTCTATTCAAAGCTGCAGCAGATGTAAATCAACACCATTGCATCCTCAAAAACCTTAACCCAGATCCAGAAGAAGGAAAAAAAAAAACTCATATAATGTGTAGTTCATTCTGCTTTCGTAAAGTAAAATTCTATCTTGACTTTAAGGGGTTTATTTACTAAAGCTGGAGAGTCCAAAATCAGACTCATGTCTGCATAGAAACCAATCAGCTTTCAGGTTTCATTGCCAAAGCTTCATTGAACAAGCTGAGGTTAGAAGCTGATTGGTTTCTATGCAGAAGGGAGTCTGATTTTGGACTCTCCAGCTTTAGTAAATAAACCCCTAACTGTCAACTATATAATGTCACAAGTCATTATTCTACTAAGCTTTTTTTTTTACAAATACAAGTAACTAATATTGCGTGCACATCCAATGCATATATTGATAACTCAATTAAGGCCTTGGTCATTACATATTGTAGTATCTATACAATTACAGAGGTACTATGTAGCGTGAATTAGCCTTACATAATACTCCCAAGAACACAAACCCTTTTGAGTAAGTACAGGAGTTCCTAAATTTCCAGCTATGGTTTTCCCCAAGGCAAACAACAGGTAAAAACAGCCTTTTCAAGCTTTCTACCATAGAGCCGGGGTGTCCAACCTGAAGCCCAAGACAGCTATGAACGCAGCTCAAAACAAAATCATAAACCTACTTAACCTCCCTAGCGGTATTCCTGAGTGTAACTCGGGGTAAAATGTCAGTGCCAAAAGCAGTAACCCCGAGCTACACTTGGGCTTACCATGCGGCGCTGCATAGGGAGTACCTGCAGCACTTACCTTCTCCTTCACTGCCGCAATGTGTCCCCTGCAGCGTCCCCGGCCATCTCCTCTGGCCGATGCCGGCATCCGGCTTCTGTGTTCCGGTCCCTATGACGGGACGTACGGGCGCTGCCGCCGCTGGCGGCGGGAAATTTGAAAATTTAAAAAATTTAATTTTTTTCCAAACAAATTTTACATAGCAAAACATTGCTGTTTCAACCCATTTCACATACATTTTGTCCCGAGTGCTTTGTCCTGCGCCCTGCCTTCATTTTGTCTGTTCTTTCTGCCTGGAAACTGAGAAATGTCCATGGCGTCCATAAAGTGTCCCTTTAGGTCAAAAGCGGTTTTAGACCAGCTAGAGAACAGCGATAGTAAATCAGAACCACTTGCAGAATTGAGTGATAATGATTTGTGGGGAAATTCGTCATCAGACACTGAAAACGATTTTGCGACTTTGCTCAGTGATGTGCGAACTTGGCGCTATATTTCTGATTTCAGTGTTTTTGGTTTGATTATATTTTTGAATTAAATGTATTATTATTATATTATTATTTTTTATAATTATTTATTAAATTATAATTTACGATTTTGTGTTTCAAATTTTATCATACCCGGGATGTTTACTAGACTCTTGTTCGGACAGATGTCAGTGAGTTATTCCTAAAAATTACAGCCTACAATAAAAAAACTACATATTTCCATGCAAAATAATGGTACCACTTTCAGCACCAAAAATCTGAAATAATCAGACCACTAGGGAGGTTAAAAATGTTGTTTATTTTGTGATTTTTTTGTAAAAACGCATTTACACTTAGCAAACACATGCAACCGAAGGAAAATTTGATAGTGCCTTTTTACTGGACTTTTATAACCTTGTTGGGTGGCAGCATGGAGTGCACAGTGCATGAGCTTTGGTAGGACCTAATTGGTGACTCTCTAAACCAGGCTTATCCAACCCCTAGGCCCACAATGGCTATGAATGTGGCCCAACACAAAACTGTAAATTTTTTTTTGTAAAAATGTGTTTACACTTAGAAAACACAGACGGCCAAAGAATAGGTTGACAGTGTCTTTATTAGACCTTTATCTCTCCAAGTTAAAACCACTCATCACAATCACACCCTATTCATATCATCAATTTTTAGTAGCAACTATATTTGTGAGCAAGTATTTTCAAACATGAAACACACGAAGGGCAAAGTTAGAACCAAAATATCTGATGAGCACCTTGAGAATTCAATAAGAAGTGCTACATCCATCAAACCAGATATTGATGTGTTAGTTTATCAAAACAATGTCAAACATCACATTCGTTTTTATGTTAACCTCTTTTGCTTTTATAATAAAAAGTATTACAAAAAACATGAAGTTTTATTATTCAGATAGGTTTATTAGCTATGTCAGTGATCATTAACTTGTGATCTACCCAACTTTTTTTGTTCACCAGCTATCCTTGTTTTTAGTGTATTTTATGAGTGGCCCATGAAAATTCCTCTTCTTCCAGTGTGGCCCAGAAAAGTCTAAAGGTTGGACACCCATGCCGTAGAGGAACCCTTGAGCCAGAAGGATTATTGGTGCCATGCTTCTGATGTTACCCAGTGGCATTGGCCCTGGAACTATGCAGGCACCATCCAATGGAAGCTCAATCAGCCACAGCTCAAGGAACCCCTAGAAACCTCTGGAGGAATTCTGGTTGAAATTTCTGGTCTACAAGTTGTCCTTTCCAGGTAAAACTGCCAGTATTTGAATGGACTTCTTTTGTTTTTATGTGTGCCTTTAATAAGAAAACTTTGAAATGCCTTTCAGTAGAATTTTTCTCATTACTTTCAAGGCATTGCAGAATACAAAATATATTTCACGTTTTTACTACAAAGGCCCTATCTAGTTGATTCATAGCTGAAAAATGCAAATTGTTTCCTAGACCAAACTTAATGAGATCTGAAAACTTTTGTATTAGCCCCTTTCTATGTTCCAAAAAAGAAAGCAAGAATAAAAATGATAGAGCTTTAACTAATCATAAGTTATTTTTAAGAATTCATGTTGGCAATCGGTATTTCAGATCAGCATTGAACACCATTCAATGCGGGAATCCATTCTTTAATCAGAAAAACTTGCACAAAAGAATGACTGGTTCTTCGTAACATAGACCCTCGTTCCACCAAGTGTTAGACAAGTTAAAAAGAGGCAGAGAAAGGTGTACATGGTGTTATATTGTTCGGAGGTTCAAGGACTTCCTCAGACCTCTAGCATACTTTTTCATGTAAAGGGGTGCATATATTAATAGGCACCTTTGATCAACATGGAAAACTGCCAAAAGTATCAGCTGAGATAAGAGGACTCCACATAACACAACAATGCCTGTCTATAACTTTTTCATGCATTACATATACATCACAAGTGCCCTTTATAAAGAAGAACCGTCGCAAGAAATGACTGTCGCTGTTCTTCGTTCTTATTTAAAAATGATGAGAAGCTTTGGGAACAAATGAAATTTTGACTTTTCAGACCCCGATTGAATGGATACTATGGACCTCTACAGGGAAGCAGACCCACAGTTGACAATGGTGCATATCCAATAGGAGAACAATCATAAAAACAGACACAAGGGAAAAAAGAAAAAAAACAAATACGAATAATCCTTGGATCCAGCAGGGAAAAAGGAAAAGAAACCAACTTTGTAGATATGAAGGACCATCATTAAATTAGACTTCTCAAACAAAGGCCTAATCCATACAAAGCCATAGAGGTCAGCCATCTTCCAGACCCACCCTTCCCCTTCATAATTATTGCATGTGTCCCTAACAAGATGGAACACAATGGAGTGGGTAATGTTCTACATGTTGTGGTTGTGGATATCAAGGTCAAGCTTCCCACAGAGTCAGTAAGCACAAAATGTATTTTGAGAATTTTTTGTTGGATAAACCAGACTGGGATAAATACGTCCAAATGTTTATATGATCCTTATTATTTGTGATGTTTTTACTTGCTCTTTGGCTTGGATGGGTTACCATAAAACTGGTAAATAACTAGGTGTTAGTCAAATTTTGGGCAGAAAATTAAATTCAAACTATGAAAAATTGAAACCAGATGTAATCACTAACAAATTGTTTTAATTACAGACAGTATTTTGTTATTGCTATACTAAAATGACCTATTGTAAGCAGCATAGATATAGATTATGAAAAGCCCAAAGTCCCTATGCCATTTGAACAAACACTTTAAGAAAGCCTTAAGAGACATGCCTAATGTCATTGAATGTCAAATGAAAGTAGAGTAAATGATTGCACTAACTGATTTTACAAAAGTCTAGAACTTACATGAAAAACTATAAGCCCCCAAACCAAACACAATATGATACAAAATAAAATCACCACAAAACAATTAATGACAACAAAAGTTGCCTCAAAATAGTGAATGTTTGACTCCAACTCCACCTATATAATCCATAATGTTATACCGATCCACTCCCAAAAATGCTGCTGCTTATAGGTTGAATGAATATGACATCCCCCTCAAAAATTATTTAATAAAAAATATCATTTGCTGCTATTTTTGCAATCAATTATATGCATAAATAACTAGTAGTCTAAAAAAGTAAGATTTTTTTAATTTCTGTGCGAAAAACTGTCCTCTTGCAAATCTGAATCAGAAGAGTCAGGGTTTTAAAAGTGCAACAAAGCATAAGGTTTAAAATTTGTTACAGGTAGAGATACATGCCAGAAGAAACCTTTTTTGCTTCCTTCAGACATTTTTTACAAATTGTTCATTGACTGCGGCTCATGTACAGTGTTCAATACAGTATGAGCTGGGTGTTGAGACAATGGTACACTGAAGGTTCCAAAACTCTTAAATATTCCGTCCAGTTCTGGTCACCAATCCTCAGGATGGACGTGCTGGAACTGGAGATAGTTCAGAGAAGGGAAACAATGATAATAAGAGGGCTGGAGGATCTCATGTAATGAGGAATGACTACAATTCTCCATGGAGTAGAGGGGATATGATTGAAATATACAAATATCTTAATGGTGATTCTAGCATTGAGAGGAAACTACACCTTCTCAGATCACTCAAAAAGACACATGGCCACTCAATGAATCTGGAAGAGAAGCGACTTAACCCTTTGAGGACCAAGGGACGTATTTGTCCCATGTTTGTAATTGCGTGTATCATCTGATTAAGAACTTAAAACTCTTTTTTTTTTTTGGTTTGAATCAAAATATTAGTTCTTATCAACAAACAACAAATGGATCTAGCTTTTTGCCAATTATTTCATGAAATAGCTTAGTTACAGCAACTGAAGTGTACGAACTTTAAAAACAAAAAAATTGATTCTTTTGGCGTTCCAAAACCTTACGGTCCTCAAAGGGTTAACCTAAAACTCCCTTCCACAATTGGTGGTTTCAGCAGGAAGTGTCACTACATTTTAAAAACTCTTGGATGGACATCCTAGTGAACACAATATACAGGGATATGGGGATTGTAAATACATAAATACACAGTCACACCCACACATGTTGAACTGGATAGACTGGTGTCTTTATTCAACCTTACCAACTATATAAACTATGTAAAGGTTGATTAACAGTGGCTTGCCTATTGGTAAAGAAAGAAGTCAATGGACCCCAAAGAAGACCAAGAGAAGATGGCAGTGGTGGCAACAGAGTAACAAAGGGGAGTGTGCTGGAGGACAGCAGAATAGAATGGTTGTGTACACATTATGTCAAAACTTTTAAGACGAGCTCCAGCAAAACAGATATACAGTGTATTTTTTTTTCCTTCTAGGAATTGTTTTATCTTCCAAAATTATGACGGATGGTAGACCAGTGGCATAAAGAGGTCATCCTTGTATCTCCACATCTAAAAGCATGCTCATTGACTGCACTAAGCAAAGCATCAGAGTTTGATTGGCTCAGAGAGCTGGCATTCCCTATTCCAGTCATAGTGTGCAGATTATGTAACTGACTTGTATTTTCGAGTCAAGATTTTAAAGGACTTCTAGGGTTCAGGATAAACTGGGATTTCAGTTGGGAAGAATGTTTGCTGAGAGCTAAAGGATATCCTGTTACAAGCCTGTGTCTTAGTGTTCTCAATGTATTCGCTGTCTGCTAACTCATCCTTGACCTCCGTGACTTGAATTGGAAAAACTTTACTAAGCTTGAGTGTTAATACATCATATCAAGCAAGTTGGAGGTGATATCAGATTTACAGTTAGGCACAATAGGTATGTTCAGAATCTTCTATTGAATTAATCTTCATGTGATAACCCAAAAAAACACCGTGCTCAAATCCACCACCGAATAGATTGAATAAACTCACCAGAGCAATATGTTGGTCAGATTATAAACCAGCACAAGAGCTTCTGCTCTGGGAGCGATGGTCTGTAGCTGAATAGCAGCGTATCTGGGACAACTCAGAATGACAATCCAGAATGGAATACACCTTTTCTTTCAAACCCAAATCGACTCAGAAAGCAAGAGAAGAGAAACTCAGAGTGTAGCAATGTAAAAAAAGGAATTTATTTAAAACATTATTATTATACAGGATTTATATAGCGCCAACGGTTTGCTCAGCGCTGTACATTATAATGGGAGACAGTACACGAGACAGTACAGTAACAATACAATACAATACACGAAGGGTTCGAGGGCCCTGCTCCTTGGAGCTTACAATCATTGCACTTACAATGACTGGTATCCGAGCCAACACCAGCATGAACAGCATACACAGCAAATCAACCCAGCCTTCCACGGCATCCACAGACGCCGACAGCTCACCGAACGTCGGGACGTTACCTCCACAAGTTGGGCGGAGCACAGGGGCGGACTGACAACTCATGGGGCCCCCGGGCAATAGGGGATCATGGGGCCCCTGTGTCCTTGCCCAAACTAAAAAAAGCCTATGAAAAAGGTACCATGGGCATCTCATGGGGCCCCCTACTGACCCCAGGCCCTTGGTCGGTGCCCGAGTTTCCAAATGGTCAGTCCGCCCCTGGCGGAGCATATATATATATTATTTTTGGTGGGTGGACATTTGCACAATATAATTGTCACAAACAACTTTTTAATTTATTTTTTATATTTTAGCAATATATATATTTTTCATATATTAGTGCAAACCTTTTTTTTTTTTATTTAATTATACACTTTATAAGGGTTAGGTTTTGCTGCTTTATTGATTTATATTGTTTCACAAGTTTTCACGGTTGGTTATATATTTATGTTTGGAGCTGTCTATATCTTGAATATTACAATAGGTATGTGCGTATAGGCAGCAAAGGCAAAAAGGTAGCGTTTCTCTGTGTACTTATTGGGCACACATTGCTGGATGTTGGAAGTCAGCACGGTGTCACCTCATTTACTAAGCTAAGGAAAAATTCTATTGCAAAGTGCAACTTGCCTTGCAATGGGAACAATATACTACAGGTTAGGACCAGGAATACAAAGTGTTAGCAAGATGTTTATGCCTAGGTGAAACAATAAAGTGCACTTTAAAGGCATAAAGGGACATGATTAAAAAAAAAAATTGTAAATGCATTGAAAACCAATTAATCCGTTCCGGAGGTCAGAAAGAAGTAAAAAAAGTCTTATCTGTTCAAAACTCAAAGTGCACTTTAAAGGCATAGTACTGTACAGGGACATGATTAAAAAAAATCAAAAATGTATTGAAAACCAATGAATCTGTTCGTATTGCGAAAAAAATAAATAAATCGAGGCATTATTTTCAATGGATTTTCTTTCGTAAACCGAAAATTACATTAACCGAGGCGTTCGTAAACCGAGGTATGCCTCTGCTGTGATTACTAGTGCTGCTAAAAGGTACTGTGGTAGTATTCTTCCTAGTGGAACTACATGATTATGATGCCATTTCCTCTCTTTGTTCCTTTTATTTTCCTGTATCAACATCTGACTGATAAGAGTCATATCTGCAGTCAGGGGCGGACTGACAACTCATGGGGCCCCCGGGCATTAGGGGACCATGGGGCCCCTGTGTCCTTGCCCAAACTCAAAAAAGCCTATGAAAATAGTACCAGGGGCATCTCATGGGGCCCCATACTGACCCCGGGCCCTCTGGCAGTCCCCAAGTTTCCAAATGGTCAGTCTGCCCCTGTCTGCTGTGCATTGCTACACAAGGATTCTTTTTAAGGGAGATGATCCTAAAGGAGTGGCGTTGCTTATAGTACCAAAGTTGTGTGGCTACAGGCTCCCGATGATGGTAAATTGCTCCTAATATGACCTCCTCTCTAAAAATGCAAGAGATAGAGGGAGGGAGAGAAGGAGGGAACAAGACAGGGAGGGTGGTGAGAGAGAGAAAAGGGAGAGAGAGAGATAGAGAGAGAGAGAGCGGGAGAACGGGAGAGTGGGAGAGTGAGAAAGAATGAGAGAGAGAGGGATAGGGAGTGGGAAAGGGAGAGATAATGAAGTAGGGGAAGAGAGAGGGAGGGGATGGCAAAGAGAGAGGGGAGTGGGGGGAGAGAGATAGTGGGAGAGGTAGAGAGGGAAAGGGAGAGAGAGAGGGAAAGGTGTAAGAGGGAGAGGGGGAGAAAGACATACGGGGGTGAAAGAGAGAAAGAGAGGAGGAGTGAAAAAAAGAGGGGAAGAGAGAAGAGGAGGAAGGGGGGAGAGAGAGGGATAGTGGTAGAAAAGATAGTGGGAGAGGTTAAGAGGGGCAGGAAGAGAGAGCGGGAGAGAGAGGGAAAGAGAGGGAGGAGGACAGAGTAAGAGCGAGGAAAAGAGCGGGGGAGTAGAAGGATAGAGAGAATGGGTGAGAGAAAGAGATAGGAGAGGGATAGAGGGAGGGCGTGGTAAAGAGAAGGGAGAGAGAGGGAAGGGGGAGAGAGAGGGAGGAGGGGAGAGAAGGAGAGAGAGAGAAAGGGGTAAAAGGGGGGAGAGAGAAAGGGGAGAGGGAGAGAGCGGGGAGTACAAGGATAGAGAGAATGGGTGAGAAAAAGAGATAGGAGAGGGATAGAGGGAGGGAGTGGTAAAGAGAAGGGAGAGAGAGAGGGAGGAGGGGGAGAGAAGGAGAGAGAGAGAAAGGGGGGGGGGTAAAGGGGGAAGAGAGAGAAAGGGGGAGAGGGAGAGAGCAGGGAAAGGAGGAGATAGAGAGAGGAGGGAGAAGTAAAGAGAGAGAGAAAGGGGAGAGAGAAGGGGAACAGAAATAGGCAGAGATAGATTACTGACACATACCTAAAGAAATAGAGAAGAAGGCCATGAGAGAGAGGGAGAAGGATAGAAGGATAGAAGGATAGAGATGGAGAGGAGAGGAGAGGAAAGGAGAGAGGAGAACAGAGGATGAGGAGGAAGAGGAAATGAGAAGAGAGGAGAGGAGAGGGGAGAGGAGAGGGAAGAGGAGAGGAGAGGGGAGGGGAGAGGAGAGGGAAGAGGAGAGGAGAGGGGAGAGGAGTGGAGTGAGAGGAAGAGAGGGAAGAGGAGAGAGGAGAGGTGAGGAAAAGAGAGGAGTGGAGATGAAAGGAGAGGAGAGGGAAGGGGAGAGGAGAGAGGAGGAGAGAGGAGAGGAGAGGAGCAGAAGATGGATAGAGAGAGACAGAGAGAGACAGAAAAGAGAGAAAAGCAGAGAAAGATGCGGAAAGGAAGAGGCAGAAAGGGTAAGAGAGAGAGGCAGAGAGGAAGTGGGGATGTTATTTTAGTTGTACAATCACTAAAACACATCTAATAACTGGAGAAGAAAACATAAATAGTTGTCTGTGGTGACCAATCACGTGTTAGCTTTCATCCGCAGAATGGTCCTAGAAAATCGTGGGTTTTCCATGTGGGTAAGTAAGCCGTAGCTCAGACGCGATCTGATGATTTCCCTCTATGCTCTGTGTATGATTAGATCCTGCCTGCACCGCACGGTGAAATGTTAATTGTAACACAAGCCTCTCATTCAATCCATTGCCTGCCTGTAACTAGTTATTAATCTGCTCTGGTATTTCCCTATCTTTATGAGACAAGTTATTGTGAGATTTTCATCTGTTCCTTCAGGGTAATGGCTAACAGCAGGTTACTCTCAACCTTGACCTTTCCAGAAAACACAAGATGGGAGTAATGTCCCCAGGTGTTTCGAAACATTGTACATTTTTATAGATATTCATCCAGGAGCCATGCGAGTCCACTGACTGATACACTGCTCAATGAAAAGATTGTTTGAACTCTTCTCAAACACCTGCTTTCTATTTTGTTGTGCGAGTTTACATGGCGTCTTTCCAGCAAGGTTTAGATTATGTTTGCCAAGGTCAGAACCTCGGATCGGGTCTTCTGTTTCTTTTCTTTCTCATTTCTTTTATTTTTTCCCAGCAAAGATTTACTAAAGAAGTAGTTACTGTTCACTTAGCAAAGTGAACTTTCATTGAGCCTAGTACATTAGATGAAGCATTGTTCAGCGCAATCAACCAGTCGAGTGCTAGGTATTTTTTTTTTTTTCATTTTCCTTGAACTTAGTGGTGAACCCTGTTTCATCTTAAAGTGTTACTAAACCCACATCCGTAAAATCAGTCTGTAGATGCAGTAAAGCATGCTTGTTATACTCGCTGCGGACAGGTTAATCCTCTACATTGTGTAAAAGGCTGTTTGATCTGGTCTTCCCTGATCCTCCCCTTCTTCCAGTGTCCCCCTCTTATTTCCTGATAAGACATAGCGTGTGGAGTCACTTTGCAAATGCTCTGTTTGGTGTGTATTGCTAGAGAGGTTTTTTTCCTTTTTCTTGGGAGAGTGCATGTGATCAGCATTGGGCCAATCTGCACTGTCCCGTTCAGGGGTTCTGTATCCTCCTAGAGCAGAATGAAAACTCCTCCTACAAGCTTTAACATGTGCTCAGCTGGAGACTGATAGAAGTCACAAGACTGCTCTAACGGCTGATGAGAAAAGGTATTTAGCCGTTTATATTTACTAAAATAATTGTATTTCCATGTTGTGTGTACTGTGGGAGACCAGATATGGTAAATGCAGGGCCCGGGGAGACCAGATATGGTGAATGCAGGGTCCGGGAGACCAGATATGGTGAATGCAGGTCCGGGGAGACCAGATATAGTGAATGCAGGGTCCGGGGAGACCAGATATAGTGAATGCAGGGTCCAGGGAGAGCGGATATAGTGAATGCAGGGTCCGGGGAGACCAGATATAGTGAATGCAGGGTCCTGGGAGACCAGATATAGTGAATGCAGGGTCCAGGGAGACCAGATATAGTGAATGCAGGGTCTGGGGAGACCAGATATGGTGAATGCAGGGTCCGGGAGACCAAATATGGTGAATGCAGGGCCTGGGGAGACCAGATATGGTGAATGCAGGGTCCGGGGTTTAGTAACACTTTAACCACGTGGGTGCTGTGAATGCAGGGTCCGGGGAAACCAGATATGGTGAATGCAGGGCCCAGGGAGACCAGATATGGTGAATGCAGGGTCCGGGAGACCAGATATGGTGAATGCAGGGCCCGGGGAGACCAGATATGGTGAATGCAGGGTCCGGGGTTTAGTAACACTTTAACCACCTGGGTCCTGCGTAACCTGTGTATTACCAGGAACTTTTTCAGTTTTCATGGCTATGATAGTTTGGATGACAGTTACTGGGTCATGCAACAGTGTACCCAAATGAGACAGATGCCGTTCCAGATTACCACATAGGCAGAGTAGGCACCGGCCTATGTGCCCCATGGTGTGTAAGGGCTCTGAGACAATGGATCAAAATAATATTGATGTGATCTTGAAAATTACAACAAAGCTTTCATAACCACTTGACTTCCAGAGGATTTCCCCTCCTTCCTGACCAGGCTATTTTTTCTGATACGGCACTGCATTACTTTAACTGACAATTGCGCGGTTATGCAACGCTGTACATAAATTAAAGTTATGTAATTTTTTTCCCACAGATAGAGCTTTCTTTAGTGGTATTAATCACCTCTGTGTTTTTATTTTTTGCACTATAAATGAAAAAACACTGACTTTCTTTTTAGGAAAAACAATTTTTTTTTACATTCTGCTATAAAACATATCAAATAAACAAGATAAAAAAAAATAAAATGTCTTCATAAATTAGCGTATATTGATTGGTTATAGCATCTACATATGTCGAATATATACTGGAATTTTGTTTATACCAGTAATGGCAGCGATCAGCGACTTATAGCGGGACTGCGATATTGCGGCAGACAGTCTGACACTGACTCTTTGTGGGAACCAGTGACACTAATACTGTGATCAGTGCTAAAAATATACATTGTCACTGTATTAATGACACTGGCTGGGAATGGGGTTAAACATCAAGGGGTTAACTGTGTGCCTAGCCAGTGTTTATGTGTTGACTATGTGCTTTTTTTACTAGGCAATCTGCTAGATTTTATTCCCTGAATAAAATCTAGCAGATCGCCATTGACATAACACAGCTCTGCCTTGTTTAGCTGTGTTATTTTAGTCTCCTCAGCGATCAACAGGTGCCGTCACTCATTCGTTGTCCTGCACCTGTTGATCGGCTTCTGCTTTGTCCAATCGAAGATGCGTGCCCCCAGTGGCGAACGTGCAAAATTACATTTATATATGTGATTTTGCACAGAATGTCTGCCCTGTAGCAGTAAATCTTCTATAGGGCGGACGGCAAATTAAAGTGTTACTAAACCCAGGACCCTGCATTCACTCTATCTGATAGTGGATATAATTCTAGAAAGTAAGACATAAAACCGTGATGGTAAACGCCAAAACAATTATACATATCTAATACATTTCTAATGGGATACGTCACTTACTGTTGTTGTCTATAGGAAGATTACACCACCAGTAATCTATATACAGTAATAATGAGACATTAAAAAAAAAACAAAAAAAACCCCCCAAAAAACCCTTCTTCCTTTCTTTTAAGGTATTAATATTTTATAAATCAATGCAAGTTTGCACATATGTGAACATCTTTACAGTGTATAATATGCACGCATGCACATATACACGCATGTGGAAAGACATGTACATTTACCCTCTTTGCACAAAATCCACTGGATTCCCTTGTATGGATATCCTGATATATATATATATATATATATATATATATATATATATATATATATATTCCTTTTATTATGTGTTACAGTCTTAGTTTCTAATATATGGAAATCCACTGTGTTTTGCGTTACTTATTATTATATATACAGTGAATGAAATAAATATTTGCCATATTTCATTCCCTGCTGATTTTGAATGTTTGCCCACTCACAAAGAAATCAGTCAACAAATCGAATGTTCGGTGTATTGTAACACTGAGACAGAAAAGCAACAAAAAATTCAAAAGAAATGCATGTCTAACAAATTCTGCACTGATTTGCATGTTCATGAGGGAAATAAGTATTTGATCCCCTTCACAAAACATGACTTATTACTTGGTGGCAAATCCCTTGTTGGCAATCACAGACGTTTCCTGTAGTTGGCCACCAGGTTTGCACACATCTCAGGAGGGATTTTGGCCCACTGCTTTTGGAAGATCCTCTCCAAGTCTTTAAGGTTTGGTGGCTGAAGCTTGGCAAATCTAACTTTCAGCTCCCTCCACAGATTTTAAATCGGGTTAAGGTCTGAAGACCGGCTAGGCCATTCCAGGACCTTAATGTGCTTCTTTTTGACCCACTCCTTTGTTGCCTTGGCCATCTGTTTTGGGTCATTGTCATGCTGGAACACCCATCCACGACCCATTTTCAATGCCCTGGCTGAGGGAAGAAGGTTCTCACTCAAGATTTGACGGTACATTGCCCCGTCCATCGTCTCTTTGATGTGGTGCAGTTGTCCTGTCCCCTTAGCAGGAAAACACTCCCAAAGCAGAATGTTTCCACCACCATGTTTGACAGTTGGGATGATGTTCTTGGGATCATAGGCAGCATTCCTCCTCCTCCATACACGGCGAGTTGAGATGATGTCAAAGAGCTTGATTTCGGTCTCACCTGACCACAACACTTTCAACCAGTCCTCCTCTGCATAATTCAGATGTTCAGTGGCAACCTTCAAACAGGCCTGGACATGTGCCTTCTTGAGCAGAGGGACCTTGCAGGCACTGCAGGATTTCAATCCTTGTCGGCGTAGTGTGTTACCAATTGTTTTCTTGGTGACTGTGGTCCCAGCTGCATGGAGATCATTGACAAGATCCTCACGTGTAGTTCTGGGATGATTCCTCACTGTTCTCATGATCATTGACACTCCACGAGAGGTGAGATCTTGCATGGTGCTCCAGACCTAGGGAGACTGACAGTCTGGCGATAGTTTGGTAGCCCAGTCCAGCCTTGTGTAGGTCTACAATCTTGTCCCTGACATCCTTGGATAGCTCTTTGGTCTTTGCCATGGTGGGGAGTTTGGAATCTGATTGTTTGATTGCTCCTGTGGACAGGTGTCATTTATACAGGTAACAAAATGAGATTAGCAGCACTCCCTTTAAGAGACTGCTTCTAATCTCAGCTTGTTGCCTGTATGAAAGACACCTGGTAGCCAGAAATCCTGCTGCATAATAGGGGATCAAATACTTATTTCCCTCATGAACATGCAAATCAGTGCATAATTTGTTAGACATGCATTTCTTTTGATTTTTTTTTGTTGCTATTCTGTCTCTCAGTGTTACAATACACCCACCATTCAATTTTTAGACTGATCATTTCTTTGTGAGTGGGCAAACATTCAAAATCAGCAGGGGATCAAATACTTATTTCCTTCACTGTATATGTATACTGATAGTGTGCCACTCTGCTGGTAGTTGTCCTTGTTTAATCACATTTGAAATCTTATTTTTTTGTGTATAACTTTTAGTATGACACATGTTAGTCAATTGGTATCAGGTAGCATGGTGTGTGAGCATGCACTGTCATTGTCTACCTAACTACCGCCCACCCCGCCTCCTTCCCACCCCTTCCCAGCCCCTGTTTCTTATTTAGAGTCGCTCATCAATGCAAAGCTTGGTCTTGAAGAAGGAGCCATCTGCACATGCTCTGAAACGTGCCACCGCCCCTTTCCTGACGTCATGCCGCCAGCTGTTTTCCACATGCATGGTGTACATTTCAGGGTGGTTCCGCAATAGCGGCAGGCCATCACAGCCTGCTCTTGTACCTCCCCCTGTAGCTGCTGGTCAGCAAGTGAGAGGAGAGACAGTGTCAGGAGCCGTGGAAGGAAAGACTATTGATGAGCCTAACGTAACTTACTATCTTGTGAGTGTTTTCAGAGCAGCCTGTATTTCTCCTGAGGTTACCTATGGGTTTTTCTTTGTATCCCTAATAATTCTTCTGGCAGTTGTGGCTGAAATCTTTCTTGGTCTACCCCAGGGGCGGACTGACAACTCATGGGGCCCCCGGGCAATAGGAAATCATGGGGTCCCTGTGCCCTTGCCCACACTCAAACCACACCCAAAAAAGCCTATGAAAGGTACCAGGGGCATCTCATGGGGCCCCATACTGACCCCGAGCCCTCGGGCAGTGCCGGGTGCTCGAATGGTTAGTCCGCCCCTGGTTTACCCGATCTTGGCTTGATATTAACCACCTGCCTGGAGTTTGCATGTTCTCCCTGTGCCTGAGTGGGTTTCCTCTGGGTACTCCGGTTTCCTCCCACACTCCAAAGACATGCTGGTAGGTTAATTGGCTCCTGTCTAAATTGGCCCTAGTATGTGTATGTATGAATGTGAATTAGGGACCTTAGATTGTACACCCCTTGAGGGTTAGGGACTGATGTGAATGTACAATATATATGTAAAGCGCTGCGTAAATTGATGGCGCTATATAAGTACCTGAAATAAATAAATAAATCCCCAAATTTGCCACTTTTCAGTAAGTGATTGAACAGTACTAATTGGCATATTCAAGGCTTTGAATATCTATATATATCCTTTTCCATCGTTATAAAGTTCCATTACCTTGTTATGCAGGTGTTTTAAGAGTTCTTTTCTGCTCCCCATGGCTCAGTGTCTAGTCTGCTCAGTGTATCCACATGAGAGCTAATAAACTCATTGACTATTTGTTCCTAGACACTAACTGCAACTTAAAAAGCCACAGATGTGGGAAATTAACCTTTAATTGCCACTTTAACCCTGTATGCGTCTCCTTGTGTACCAATGCCAAACATTTCAGGGGGTGGAAACTTTATCAGGGCTATTTGGGTGATTTCTGTTATCATTATGATTATATGGAGCCAAACAACTGTGTGACAATAAATGGCTTCATATGATCATTATCCTTAAATAAAAGACAGTTTTTTGGCACGATAAGTCATTTTTTCAATATCAATGCCAGAATGTCATGATTTTTGCCAGGGGATGAAAACTTTTGAGCACCACTGTATACAGTTTAGACTCTCTCAGGATCTAGATCTGCCTGGCTCAGTAGACTGTTTTAAAAAAGTGCTGGATGCATTCCTAGAGAGAAAACAGGTGGCGCACATACCTAGTGCATTATCCAAGGTTTATTGTAGGAATGAAATAAAAAAACATACTCACAGACGAAGCATGTATCTAAAAAGCATAGAAAAATTACAATGGCCACAACGGCGGGCAAGGTGTTCTCACTGTCAGTGCGGTCAAATGGCTGACGCGTTTCGGGGACGAATCCCTTTCCTCAGAGCTGATGACCAACCTCTGATGCTGATGTATGGACAGAAAGAGCCTCGCTGTTGATACCTGATTCCTAAATGCACAAAATATAACTGAATGCATTTATGCAACTCTAGAAATTGTTGATCAAGGGAATATCCAATTGCCTCCTGGGGAATCAGGCTGGAGCAAATTGGACAATGTTTTTATGAATTTTTTGCCCTCCTCTGGATCACTTGTGGGTATATGTTTCTGTTTATGGAGGTTTTCAATGTATTTATTATGTTTATGTAATGCAGTGGTCTCCAAACTGTGGCCCCCCAGGCACTTTTCCTCCCAGTGACAGCAATGATGGGGCACAATTCCTCCCAAAGACACCAGTGATGGGGGACTATTCCTCCCACTAATACCAATGATGGGACATTATTCCTCCCAGTGACATCAATGATGGGACACTATTCCTCCAAGTGACACCAATGATGGGGCACTATTCCTCCCAGTGATATAAATGATGGTGCACTATTCCTCCCCATGACACCAATTATGATGTACTATTCCTCCCAGTGAGAGGTATGAATGATGAGACATTATTCCACCCAGTGACACCAATGATTGGGTACTATTCCTCCCAGTGGCACCAATGATTAAACACTATTCCTTCCACTGACACTAATGGTGAAGCACTCTTTCTTGCACTGATACCAATGATAGGACACTATTCCTCCCAGTGACACCAATTATGAGGCACTATTCCTCCAACTGACAATAATGATGGGACACTATTCCTCCCAGTGACACTAATGATAGGGCTCTATTCCTCTTAACGACACCAAAGATGGAGCACAATTCCTCCTCCCATTGACCACCATGTTTGCTGCATTGTTTACTCCCACTGACACCGGGTCATTTTCTGCTCCCACTGGCACAGTACAGCCCCCCCCCCCCCCCCCCCGAAGTCTGAAGCAAAGTAAACTAGCCATGTGCTTGTAAATGTTTGAGACCCCTTATTTAATGATTCAGCCTGACTATTTAACTATACACCAGGGGTATCCAAACATTCTAAACAATGGGCCAGTTTACTATCCTTTGCACTGTGGACAGAGGGAGTAAACAATTCCCCATGATTAGTATTAGGGGGGGTACAAGCGCCCCATTGTTGGTGTCAGTGGGAGAAACAGTGCGCCATTATTGGTGCAATGAGAGGAATAGTGTCCCATGATCGGTGTCAGTGGCAGGAACTATGCCCCATTGTTGTGGAGGGAATAATAATGCCTCAAGGGCCAGATAAAAGCAAGCAAAGGACAGCATTCCCCCCCGGGCTGCAGTTTGGAGACCTTTTGCTGTACATGATAGGGGATGATACATGGCTTTGTATTCAGCACAGGGCCGGTGCATCCACTAGGCGAACTTGACAACTGCCTAGAGTGCACTGTCACCTAGGCGCATCCACGGCTGTTGCTTTCCCTACCAGGGGCGTGCTGGGGTGGGCTAAGAGCCCTACAGGTTTTTGCAAAAAGGGGGGGGGGGATTTAGATAAGGTGGGAGGATTTTATGCTGAAAAGTGTAATTTGGAGGGGTTGTAGCTAGAGGAGGGATTTGGGGGAATTTGTCCTAGGTGGGGTGATTGAAGGAAGAGGATTGGTACTGGGAGGGGGGATTGGGGGGATTTTTGCTAGGAGAGGGGATGGGGGGGATTGTGCTAGGAGGGGGGATTGGGAGGGGTTGTGCTAGGAGGGGGATTTGTGCTAGGAGGGGGACTGGGGGGATTTGTGTTAGGAGAGGGGATGGGGGGATTGTGCTAGGAGGGGGGATTGGGAGGGGTTGTGCTAGGAGGGGGGATTTGTCCTAGGAGTGGGATTGGGGGGGATTTGTGTTAGGAGAGGGGATGGGGGGGGATTGTGCTAGGAGGGGGGATGGGAGGGATTGTGCTAGGAGGGGGGATTGGGAGGGGTTGTGCTAGGAGGGGGATTTGTGCTAGGAGGGGGATTGGGGGGATTTGTGTTAGGAGAGGGGATGGGGGGATTGTGCTAGGAGGGGGGATTGGGAGGGGTTGTGCTAGGAGGGGGGATTTATGCTAGGAGGGGGTATTTGTGTTAGGAGAGGGGATGCGGCGATTGTGCTGGGGGGGGGGGATTGTTGGGAGGGATTGTGCTAGGAGGGGGATTGGGGGGGATTTGTGTTAGGAGATGGGATGGGGGGGTTGTGCTATGAGGGGGGATTGGGGGGGTTGTGCTAGGAGGGGGGATTGGGGGGGGATTTGTGTTAGGAGAGGGGATCGTTGAGATTGCGCTAAGAGGGAGATTGGGAGGGATTTGTGTTAGGAGAAGGGATTGTGCTAGAAGGGGGGATTGGGAGGGGTTGTGCTAGGAGGGGGGGATTTGTGTTAGGAGAGGGGATTGTGCTAGGAGGTGGGATTGGGAGGGGTTGTGCTGGGGGGGGGGGGGATTTGTCCTAGGAGGGCGATTGGGAGGGATTTGTGTTAGGAGAAGGGATAGGGGGATTGTGCTAGGAGGGGGGATTGTGCTAGGTGGGGGGATTGGGAGGGATTGTGCTAGGAGGAGGGATTTGGGGGGATTGTGCTAGGAGGAGGGATTGGGGAGGATTGTGCTAGGAGGGGGGATTGGGAGGGATTGTGCTAGGAGGAGGGATTTGGGTGGGGAGAAAGGATTTGTGCTGGGAAGAGTAATTTGTAGGGGGTTGTGCTAGGAGGAGGGATTTTGGGGGATTTTGTGCTGAGAGAGGAGATTTGGGGGAGAGGATTTGTGCTAGGATGGAACATTTGAGGGGAAAGAGGATAAGTGCTAGGTGGGGTGCAGTAGAACTGCAGAAGGGGTTTTAATTTTTTTTGGGGGGGTTCAAGCAGCTGGTCTTGCCTAGGGCACACAATAGTCTAGCACCGGCCCTGACTCAGAACATCACAAAATTTGGTTTATATATTAGTGAAGACAAAAGAGTGAAGAAAAACAAACATTGTACAAGTTTGACCGGCTATTGTCTTTACCACCCATTATTCTCCTATATGTACAATTGTACGCCTATAAAACCTTTAATATAAACACAGTCAACGAAAAATCTTCTTGTACGTTTTCCCATCTTCTTTAAGAGTTGAATGACAGCAGCTTAGCAGAAAAAATAATCAGAGTGTCGCAAAGTATGGGGAATAACATGTCATAAGAAAACACAATTAACTTTTTCCCCTAAAGTGTAAGAACCCCCCCCCCCCCCCCTTGTGCCTCCTTCCTACAAGCTTCGATTCCCACGTGAAATATCTTAACCTGTTTCCTCCACTTGTCAATCAAGGGCTCCATACGAAGCTGTGGTATGTCAGGCTTCGACCTTCGACCTTGCCTCTGATTCTAAAAACCGCCATTCAATGAACTCATTTAATTATTAAGGCTGTTTCTAATAAATGTGACAACGTGGATTTAACACATTTCAGATGCTTCTCTTTTTGGACTGTTCACTTTCAAGGGGTCGCCCAGTTTTCTGGAGCGGTGACTTTTTTTTTTTTTTGTCAATTGTCTTCGTAATAACTTTTTAGACTGTAAAAAATGATGTACAGGATTTGATCTGTCAAAACAAATCTGTATCGGTATCTGTGGGTGAACTTTTGAACCTGATCAGCCTTGCTTGTCTGATCACAACATGTCAAACTGTAGAGATCTCAGAAAATAATATTTTATTCTGCAGTATCAAGGTTTAGACTAAAGGGTGCATATCAACAGGTCATGTCACTGCTATTGAAGAACTATGCATGAGAATGAGGATTTCGGGGAGGAGGGAATTGAATAGCCTCAAACCAAGTCCATGTGAGTGCAAGAGAGGATACACGGAGTTTGCCTGGGGTCACGGAAAAACTTTTCATGCTTTAACTTTATGTCTGCAATCCATTTCGTCAACAGGACTGAAATCTTGCAGCATTTATCAGCATGGTGACTGTATTTATACAGCAACGACTGGTCAATGTACCAATCATTTCTCACTTTTGCCAATTGCCATTGAATGACACATTTATAGAAGAACTGTACTGAAAGTAATTCAAAAGTGGAAATAACTATTATATTGCTAAAAAAATAGGGCAGCGCAACAAAATCCACCAAGTGCTAAACATTCAAAAGTGAATAATAATAATGACTCTATAATATTAATAATATTTCTAATCAGGGCTTTTTTTTTGTGGAAATGCAGAGAAATGCAGTTCCGGCACCTCCAGCACTGAACATACACTATATTGCCAAACGTATTGGGCCAGCCCTCCAAATCATTGGATTCAGATGTTCCACCTTCATGGCCACTTCTGTATAGAATCAAACCCCTAGGCATGCAGACTGCTTCTACAAACATTTGTGAAAGAATGGGTCGCTCTCAGGAGCTCAGTGACTCCAAGCGTGGTCCTGTGATAGGTGGCCACTTGTGCAATAAGTCCATCCGTGACATTTCCTGGCTACTAAATATTCCACACTCAACTGTTAGTGGGATTATAACAAAGTGGAAGCAACTGGGAACAACAGCAACTCAGCCACCAAGTGGTAGGCCACGTGAAATGACAGAGCGGGGTCAGTGCATGCTGAAGTGGACAGTGCGCAGAAGTCACCAACTGTCTGCAGAGTCAATAGCTAAAGACCTCCAAACTTGGTGTGGCCTTCAGATTAGCCCAACAACAGTGCGTAGAGAGCTTCATGGCATGGGTTTCCATGGCCGAGCAGATGTATCCAAGCCTTACATCACTAAGTGCAATGCAAAGCGTTGGATGCAGTGGTGTAAAGCACGCCGCCACTGGACTCTAGAGCAGTGGAGACGTGTTCTTTGGAGTGAAGAATCACGTTTCTCTGTCTGGCAATCCGATGGGCGTGTCTGGGTTTGGCAGTTGCCAGGAGAACAGTACTTGCCTGACTGAATTGTGCCAAGTGTAAAGTTTGGGGGAGGGGGGATTATGGTGTGGGGTTGTTTTTCAGGGGTTGGGCTTGGCCCCTTAGTTCTAGTGAAGGGAACTCTTAAGGCATCAACATACCAAGACATTTTGGACAATTTCATGTTCCCAACTTTGTGGAAAGAGTTTGGGGATGGCCCCTTCCTGTTCCAACATGACTGCACACCAGTGCACAAAGCAAGGTCCATAAAGACATGGAGGAGCCAGTTTGGGGTGGAGGAACTTGACTGGCCTGCACAGAGTCCTGACCTCAACCCCATAGAACACCTTTGGGATGAATTAGAGTGGAGAGTGTGAGCCAGGCCTTCTCGTCCGACATCAGTACCTGACCTCACAAATGTGCTTCTGGAAGAATGGTCCAACCTTCCCATAGACACCCTCCTAAACCTTGTGGACGGCCTTCCCAGAAGAGTTGAAGCTGTTATAGCTGCAAAGGGCGGGGCCAACTCAATATTGAACCCTACGGACTAAGATTGGAATGTCTTTAATGTTCATGTGTGTGTAAAGGCAGGGCGACCAATACTTTTGGCAATATAGTGTATGTAATGGGAATGAGTGCTGAGGTTTGCTGGGAGGTCTATTAATGCTGGCTGCTGGGTGGTCTATTGTTGCTGGATGGGGATCTATTTTTGCATGGTGGTGGAAGGCATCTGTTTTGTGTGGCTGTCTATTGTTGCTGGGGAGATCTATTGTTGCTGGGGGTCAATTTTAGCTGGAAGTGATCTACTGTTAAGTTAGGGGTCTATTGTTGCCGGCTGCTGAAGAGTCTATTGATGCTAGCTGCTGGGAAATAAGTTGTTGCTGCTGGGGGTCTATTGTTGCTGGGGGAATCTATTGCTGCTGGGGAGGATCTATTGCTGCTGGCTGTGGGGAATCTATTTCACTGCTTTTCTTGTTATCATTAAAAAATTCCATACAAATGACATAACACCACAAAATGATACTTGGCTCTGTAATCGCTAAAAAGGGTGGTTATAGGAGGTCGGTAGGGTTTGGAACCAAGGGACGGTGTTCAGAGGTGGGTAGAGGGCAGAGACAAGAAGCGACTCAGAAGTGGGGAGTTCCTAGTCTCTAGGAAAAAAATATCCTAAATATAATATCCTTCTCTCTGATATTCAAATAATATTTGAGCAAAAATTATATATACAGACCAAAAATCAAAAAACTATAAAGTTCAAAAATAATATGATGACCACTGTATCACTGTGATCCAAATGATAAACATGCTCCGTATTTCCACCACCCATAAAAGTGAGCCGCTCACCTCAAAGCCATGACCCTTGCATTACCAGAAAGGTCAAAGCTAGCTGTGTCCCCCTCAGGGACAATAACTCTGATAGGTGCTTCTCAAATCCTCCCTCTTTTTTCCTCAAATGGGATACACCGGCCCTCAGAACTTCAGGAACACCAGATACTGTATATGTTGGAAAGAGAGGGAAACACACAAGGTCTAATGCTCTCCGGTTAAAATATTTTGCTAATATAAAATAAAATAAAATATTGCCAGTACTAACTCAGATACACACGTCAGACACAATCTCCAGCATACAGCTCTGTAGCAAGATGGCCGCGGGATGACGTCACACCCGAAGCTCTGCCCCCCTATACACGTTACGTCCAAGGCGGGGACTTCTTTAGTAGGAGTGAAGCCGCGCCGTCTACCCACTCATTAACCTCTAACCGACCGCCCTATGGCAGAAGTACTGCTACAGAGCATCAGGGATGCGTAATATCACGTATATATACCTGATTTGTATTTCCAGGTAGGGGGTGTGCGCTCCCTACCTGCGCAGCTTTTGGCTCCTCGGCATATCAATCACCGGGTCTCGGCTGCCGATTCTTGGCCAGGACTCAGTGATTATCGGTGGAGATGACAGGGGAGAGGTCTGTGTGTAAACAACAAAGCAGCTTGTCTACATAGTAAAACACACACAGCACACAGTTAACCCTTTGATCGCCCCAGATGTTAACCCCTTCCTGCCCGGTGTCATTAGTACAGTGTCAATGCTTTTTATTAGCACTGATCACTGTATTGGTGTCACTGGGGATGTCAGTGGCAGTTAGCAAGTTCCCCCCCAGTCTCAGAATGCCAGCCGCAGTCCCACAGCCCCGAAATAAGTTGCTGATCTCCGCCATTACTAGTAAAAAAAAAGAAATAAAAATTCCAGTATCTATACCGCCATTTGTAGATGCTATAACTTTCACATAAACCAATTAATTTGTGGGAAAAAAAGGACGTAAGTTTCATTTATGTACAATGTTGCATTACTGCGCAATTGTCAGTTAAAGTAACTCAGCGCCGTATTGCAAAAAATGGCCTGGTCAGGAATGAATGTAAGTATAAGGGGGGGGGGTAGAGCTGGGCGTTGAAGGTTTTTTTTTACCATAATGCAGAGAATGCATTAGGCCCCTTTCACACATTTCATACGTCTGTTTTTCATCTGTCCGTTTACGGATGAAAAATGGACACCCATGTATTTCTATGGACTAGCGAATGTAAACGGATGATCATCAGATATACTGCTACACAGCGGCACGGGTGCGCAAATTCATGTGTTCATATATATGTTATTTTGCATTTCTGGGTAGGGGGAGCGCATGTGAGCTACGCTCGTGCCCTACCCGCTCTGCCATTCACAGCCGCGGATGTCAATCACTGGATCCCGACCGGTGATTCCCTTCTGGTGCCTGGTGATTACCCGCTGGCGCCTGGTGATTATCGGTAATCACCAACGGGGAGGAGGACTGTTCCTCGTCATTGCGTGAATGAACAAATGGTAGAACGCGCCGCATTATGCTCATGATGGGATCAGGGGCAGACTGATCATTTGGAAACTCGGGCACTGCCCGAGGGCCCGGGGTCAGTAGGGGGCCCCATGAGATGCCCCTGGTACCTTTTTCATAGGCTTTTTTGAGTTTGGGCAAGGACACAGGGGTCCCATGATCCCCTATTGCCCGGGGGCCCCATGAGTTGTCAGTCCGCCCCTGGATGGGATCCATAGTGAAATCCCACCAGAAAAGACAGGTCATCTCAACACATACTGCTTTCTCTGCTTCTGCTCTCTCAATTCCTCTCAAAATGTCTGAAATAGTCAATTATTTACTATTTTTCAGTGCATTCTGGGCATTTTGGAAGGTCTCCTGAGGTTATCTTTAAAAAAACGCTTCTAAACGCCAACGCTCATAAACGCAGTATGCAAATGCAGATAAACAGACTTTTTTAACCTACGTTTTCCAGCAGCCAGTTTCCATAATTCAGAAGAGTTTTCCGAACGTCCCGTGTACATGAGCCCTAAGAAGGAAGCAGCTGCCTTGTGTAACACCACACTAAATTCCCATTAAACACCCAGAACAAAAAAAGGAATCTGTCATTTATTTAAACGTTTAAAAATGTATTTGAAACACGTTCCCGATGAAAAGTGTAATGACTTACTCTACCCTTCGTTCATCTTTCTTTGGGTTCATCTCACCTCTTAAGTACTTTGAAATGCCTGCTTTACGTCTTGGCACCAACAAGTGAAAAGCGCCTAGCGCCGTACGTTGGGCGAACAAATTATTATTGGATATGTATTAGCATGCCAGCGCACAACACATTGGATTCCGCCAACGCCTGGTCGTAAATACGGAGATAATATTTATCTCTCTCCACACTTAGCAAAGAGCTGGGAGTTAGCCGAGACAAGCCGAGATGAACACCCATTGTGCCCTTCTAGTTAGTGTCAGTGTAACAAACTTTTCGACTTGTTTCCACTTGAGCATGTCTTTCTGCTTCTCACTTCTCCTCTGTCATCACCAGCTTTGTCCGTCTGAAGATTTATTATATAAAGGAGCTCTTAATCTCTCTTGGCTCTACCTTGCTTGCCAGCTCAAAGCACTTGGATCAAACTTTACAGCTGTGAATTGTGACACTGCCTGGATGGCAGCCCAGAAAAGTTTTTCTTTTTTTTTCTTCTTTTCTCCCAGAGAAAATTCTTGGGGACCAGATGGGGAAATGAAATAGATTTCAACGGGACTTTCGGAAAAGGGATATTGAAAATGAGGATTTTTTTTTTCTTTCTTAATTCCCCTTTGAAAGGTAAAACAATTTTTTGTTAAGACGAACGTAAACCTAGGAAGGACATGAGCCTGGCACGGGTCCATGGAGTACTTTGAAATGGTACATGTAAAAAAAAAAAACCTGATAACACGGATAGTTACATGATTGAGTTACAGAACAATATGCCTTGTAATGAAATATATTGTCGGCATGTTGGCTGCTTAGCAACTATCATAAATAAATGCGGGAATAATTGGCTAGCATGCCATAAAAGGAATGTGATGCAGAGGAACATGGAGAAATTAAATGTAAGTAAAGGCCTAGGGGTTTCGTCAATAAAGCAATGGAAAGAGCCAAGACTAAATCAGATCATTGATAGAGGGAATCGGATTGGGTTCGGGTTGTTTTACTAAAGAAATAGACACAGTTGGCGTAGCAAAGTGAATGTTCACTTTACAAATTGTTCACTTTGGCGACTTTCACACTTTAATTATTCCATGAATGTGTGTAACAGCACTCATTTTCACGTGCGTTCAAGGCATGTGCAAAAAAGATCATCATGCTTACAGTAACATTCATTGTTAGGCGACTTTCACACTGAGGAGTTTTTGAAGCGTTTTTGCGTTAAAAAAAGCACCTGAAAAGTTCAAGAAAAATGCTTCCCTATGTATGTGAATGTATATCTGTGTATGTTTTCACATTGAAGTGTTGCGCTTGCGGTGCGGTGTAAAACGTCTGCTTGCAGCATCTTTGGGTCATGTTTGAGGAGTTAAAAAAAAAAACGCCCCAAAAACGCCTCTTCCCATTGAAATCGTTGGAAAATGCCTGAAAAACGCCTGAAAAGCACCTCAAAAATGCCTCTGAGAAGTGTTTTTGGTGCAATTTTTAACCACTTCCATACAGGGCACTTTTACCCCCTTCCTGCCCAGGCCATTTTTCAGGTTTCAGCGCTCTCACATTTTGAATGACAATTGCGCGGTCATACAACACTCTACCCAAACTAAAATTTAATCATTTTCTTCACACAACTAGAGCTTTCTTTTGGTGGTATTTAATCACCGCTGGGGTTTTTATTTTTTGCTAAATTAACAAAAAAAGGCTGAACATTTTGAAAAAATACCACGTTTTTCTTTGTTTCTGTTAGAAAAGTTTGCAAATAAATAATTGTTCTTCATAAATTTAGGCCGAGATGTATTCTGCTACATGTCTTTGGTGAAAATAACCCAAATTAGGATGTATTATTTAGTTTGTAGGAAAGTTAAAGAGTTCACAAACTATGGTATAGATCTGAATATTGATCAATCCTGAAGTACTGACGGCCAATCTAATTTCTTGAGGTCCAAGAATGTCAGAATAGTACAGATATCCCCCAAATGACCCCTTTTTTGCAGAGTAGACAGTCCGACGTACTTCATAAGAGGCATGGCGAGTTTTTTGAAGTTGTATTTTTTTGTCAGAATTTTTCGGAAAATATAAAAATTCAAAAAAATATTTTCACAATTTTTTTTTTACATACTGTCACCAGTGCAGTACAGCGTCATCATATAACTGGCATTGCGGTGATCAGGGACACTGACTGGTGACAGTATGAAAAAAAAAACTATTTCAATTTTTTTTTTTTTATTATTTTTAATTTTTTATTACATTTTTTTTTCTTTTTTTTAAAGATTTTTTTTCATATTTCAATATGACCAAAGTAGTACAATGTTACCATAGTTTTTTTTACCATAGTAACCATAGTTACCATAGTAACATTGTACTACTTTGGGGAAGTGATCAGTATTTTTTTTTTTTTTTTTACACAATTTGCTTATAGCAAAGAATTACTTTGCTATAAGCAAGCATTTACCTGAATGACATCGATTCATTCAGGGTTTTTTTTTTTGTGCTGTGATTTGGCCACGGCTAATCATATGACACAGCTGGGCTGTGATTGGCCCAGCTTGTGCATGTGATCGCTGTGACCATTCACAGCTAGGCACACTAGTATACAATGGATGGCATGAATGAAGCCATCCATTGTATACAACTGTCATGTGACCTGTTGTGATTGGTCACAGCAGGTCACATGGTACCGGCAACGGGGCCGGTACTCAGATCTGTCATCGGCCATGTCCGAGGTACACGGCCAGTGACAAATCGCGCAAACTGCGCATGCCCGGGAGGACGCCATATGGAACGCTGAGGAATTTTGCCGGCCACCATCTGGCCATAGGCCGGGAGGGTAAAGGTTAAGTCACATGTCCTTAGAAATACTCAGAAAGTGCGGTAAAAACGTTCTTGCTGTGTATTTGCGGAGGATCAGTGTGAAAGTAGCCTTAGTTTTGTAAACTAGGAGACGCTACAGTCACTTTGAATCCCCAATGATGTGCAAAGGAAATTAAAGTGTTACTAAACCCACAACAGCAAAATCAGTCTGTATATGCAGTAAAGCATGCTTTATACTCACTGCAGAACCTAAGGGGTTAATCCTCTGCATTTTGTAAGAAGGCTGTTTGATCCTGTCTTCTCTGCTCCTCCTCTTGTTCAAATGTCCATGTCTTATCTCCTGATAAGACAAACTGAACCATAGCCATTCCGCACATGCTCAGTTTAGTGTGTATTGCTAGAGAGGTTTTTTTTTTTTTTTCTTGGGGGAGTGCATGTGATCAACACAAGGCCAATCAGCACTATCTAGACAGAAGTCAGGGGTTCTGCATCTTTTTAGAGCAGAATGAAAACTCCTACAAGCTTTAACCAGTGCTCTGCTGGATACTGATAGAAGTCACAAGACTGCTCTAAGTGCTGATGAGAAAAGGTATTTAGCAGTTTATATTTACTAAAATAATGGCATTTCCATGTTCTGTGTACTGTGGGAGACCAAATATAGTGAATGCAGGGTCCGGGGAGACCAGATATAGTGGATGCAGGGTCCTGGGATACCAGATATAGTGGATGTAGGGTCCTGGGAGACCGGATATAGTGAATACAGGGTCCGGGGAGACCAGATATAGTGAATGCAGGGTCCGCGGAGACCAGATATAGTGAATGCAGGGTCCGGGGAGAGCAGATATAGTGAATGCAGGGTCTGGGGAGACCAGATATAGTGGATGCAGGGTCCGGGGAGACCGGATATAGTGAATGTAGGGTCCAGGGAGACCGGATATAGTGAATGCAGGATCCGGGGAGACCAGATATAGTGAATGCAGGGTCCGGGGAGAGCAGATATAGTGAATGCAGGGTCCGGGGAGACCAGATATAGTGAATGCAGGGTCCGGGGGAGAGCGGATATAGTGAATGCAGGGTCCAGGGAGACCAGATATAGTGAATGCAGGGTCCATGGAGACCAGATATAGTGAATGCAGGGTCCGGGGAGACCGGATATAGTGAATGCAGGGTCCGGGGAGACCAGATATAGTGAATGCAGGGTCCATGGAGACCAGATATAGTGAATGCAGGGTCCATGGAGACCAGATATAGTGAATGCAGGGTCCGGGGAGACCAGATATAGTGAATGCAGGGTCCGGGGAGACCAGATATAGTGAATGCAGGGTCCGGGGAGACCAGATATAGTGAATGCAGGGTCCGGGGAGACCAGATATAGTGAATGCAGGGTCCGGGGGAGAGCGGATATAGTGAATGCAGGGTCCAGGGAGACCAGATATAGTGAATGCAGGGTCCATGGAGACCAGATATAGTGAATGCAGGGTCCGGGGAGACCGGATATAGTGAATGCAGGGTCCGGGGAGACCAGATATAGTGAATGCAGGGTCCATGGAGACCAGATATAGTGAATGCAGGGTCCATGGAGACCAGATATAGTGAATGCAGGGTCCGGGGAGACCAGATATAGTGAATGCAGGGTCCGGGGAGACCAGATATAGTGAATGCAGGGTCCGGGGAGACCAGATATAGTGAATGCAGGGTCCGGGGAGACCAGATATAGTGAATGCAGGGTCCGGGGAGACCAGATATAGTGAATGCAGGGTCCGGGGAGACCAGATATAGTGAATGCAGGGTCCAGGGTTTAGTAACAGTTTAATTATTCCATGAATGTGTGTAAAAGCACTATTTGTTACGTACATTCAAGGCATGTGCCAAAAATGATCATCATGCTTGCAGTAACATTCATTGTTAGGCTACTTTCACACTGAGGAGTTTTTGGAGTATTTTTGCATTACAAAAAGCGCCTGAAAAGTTTAAGAAAACTGCTTCACTGTGTATGTGAATGTATATCTATGTATAAAACAAAAGAGATGCGAGCGCCTTAAATATAAATCAGAAAAGCTGCTATGCACAAAAAGGTAACCAATAGCACCCTAGAACATAGATAATATACAAGAAAGTGCGGCGCTAAAATACATATGATATCCAAATGACTCTGTAAAATCAATCACTAAATCCAACTAATAAAATATTCAGTCTAAATTCAAATGGTGAAATCAAAAAAAGTTCCAATGTGAATAATATATAAAGTGACTCTCGTGCTTTGGTGACTCTGGATCCGGTATCAGTGCAGTAGTGGTAAAGGTAATGTGCACTCACCGGATGCGCATAATTATTGTGCCTTATGTAAAAAATCCAGATGTCATCAGACCAGGGGTGGAGTGACCATTTGGAAACTTGGGCACTGCCCGAGGGCCCGAGGTCAGTAGGGGGCCCCATGAGATGCCCCTGGTACCTTTTTCATTGGCTTTTTTGAGTTTGGGCAAGGACACAGGGGCCCCATGATTCCCTATTGCTCGGGGGCCCCATGAGTTGTCAGTTCGCCCCTGCATCAGACAGGTATTAAGTAGATGGACTTCCCTCTCAGAGATGGTGGGTCATCAAATTAGATGTTATGGGGTTGGTAAGGATGGTCCTCCTCCTCTAAAGCTCCTCTTTTTCCACCTGAAGTAACTCTCTGGATATGCAGATCAGCCCTCAGGGTATGGCAATCCGTCCTTCACATGAAAGCAGAGTCCATTCAGCATAGGTCCTTTTCAGGTGGAATCCTTTGCAGTTGAATCTCAAAGAGTGCCCCCAATAGGGAGGCCACATGCTCCAGCAGGACTACGTGATGCAGCAGTCCTTCCCCTTGTAATCCCATGTGGAAAAAACATTTCACCATTTGAATTTAGACTGAATATTTTATTAGTTGGATTTAGTGATTGATTTTACAGAGTCATTTGGATATCATATTTATTTTAGCGCTGCACTTTCTTGTATATCTATGTATGTTTTCACACTCAGGCATTGCTCTTGTGGTGCGGTGTAAAAACTCTTGCTTGCAGCATCTTTGGGGCATGTTTGGGGAGTTAAAAAAACACCCGCAAAATGCCTCTTCCCATTGAAATCATTGGAAAATACCTGAAAAGTGCCTCAAAAACGCCTCTGAGAAGTGTGTCCTTAAAAATGCTCAGAAAGCATGGCAAAAGTGCGGTAAAAACGTTCTTCTTGTGTTTTTGCCACAGATCAGTGTGAAAGTAGCCTAAGTTTTGTAAACTAGGAGACACTACAGTCACTTTGAATACCCAATGGTGTGCAAAGGAAATTAAGGTCTTACTAAACCCACAACAGCAAAATCAGTCTTTATATGCAGTAAAGCATGCTTGTTATACTCACTGTGGGACCTAAGGGGTTAATCCTCTGCACTGTGCAAAAAAGGCTGTTTGATCCTGTCTTCTCTGTTCTCCACCTTTTTCAAGCGGCCACCTCTTATCTCCTGATAGGACAGACTGAACCGTAGGCATTTGCACATGTTCAGTTTGATGTGTATTGCTAGAGAAGTTTTTTTTTTCTTGGGAGAGTGCATGTGATCAGCACAGGGCCAATCAGCAATACACACTAAACTGAGTATGTGCAGAAGAGATATGGGTTCAGTCTGTTTTATGAGCGTGGACATTTGAACAAGAGGAGGGGTAGACAGGATCAAACAGTCTTTTTACACAATGCAGAGGATTAACCCCTTAGGTTCCCCAGTGAGTATAACAAGCATACTTTCCTGCATATACAGACTGATTGTACTGTTGTGGGGTTAGTGACACTTTAAGTCCACCCTATAGCAGATTTACTGCTACTGGGCACATGTTCTATGCAAAATCACATACATAAATGTGATTTTGCACATCCGCCGTAGGGGGCGCACACGCACGCCACCGGAACGCCGCTTTTGCAGTGACTGAACACAGCAGCCATGGATGAGCGCCGGCACCTGTTGATCGCCAAGGACACTGACAGAACACAGCTCTGCTGTATACAAGGCCAAGCTGTGTTCTGTCAGTGGCGATCTGCTAGATTTTCTTTCCCTGCAAAGGAGAAGGAAATTTAGCAGCCTGCCTAGTAAAAACAGCACACACAGTATATAAAAACACTGGCTGGGCACACAGTTAACCCTTTGATCACCCTAGATGTTTAACCTCTTCTCAGCCAGTGTCATTAATACAGTGACAATGTATATTTTTAGCACTGTATTAGTGTCACTGGTTCCCAAAAAGTGTCAGTTAGGGTCAGACTGTCTGCTGCATTATCGCAGTCCCGCTATAAGTCGGCCGCCATTACTAGGATTTAACCACTTCCCAACCGGCCGTTGCATATAAACGGCCGGACGGTGGCAGTGCAGGGTCGGGTGGCCGTTTATAAAGGCCTCCCCGCACCCTGCTTGTGCGCGCTCCCTCGGAGCGCGCAGCACCGCGATCCGGTGCCCGCTGTGTCCTCCGGACACAGTGAAACACCGATCGTCGGACGGGACCTCTGTACGAGGTCCCGATCATGTGATCACTGATTGGCCAATCAGTGATCACATGCAAAGTAGTAAGCAAGATGTCACTTGTGACATCATTGCTTACTACGTGTGAAATCTGTGAATGATCACAGAGGTCACATGGTACAAGCCTATTCACAACAGGCTTGTACCATGTGACAAGCTGTGACCAATCACAGCTCACTCAGTAGTTCTCAATGACTGCAAGAATGCACACAGAGAGAAAGAGAAATGATTGCTTTTACATCCTATATGGGTGTAAAAGCAATGTGTAAAAAAAAAAAAAATCTTCAACCCCCCCCACAAGTAGTACAGTGTCACCATGGTGACACTGCACTGCTAGGGTGAGAGTATGTAAAAAAATAAATAAATAAAAAATAATAATATAAAAAATAAAATAAAAATGTAAAAAAAAATGTTTAAAAATTATAATTTTTGGTTATAAACTAATTTGGATTTTTTTTTTTCTTACTAAAAAGATAACGGAATAAATTTTGGCAAAGATTTATGATGAAATATTATTTATTTGCAAAATTTTATAAAAAAAACACTTTTTTTCAAAATTTTTGGACTTTTTCATTTACATAGCAAAAAAAATAAAAATCCCAGCGGTGAATAAATACCACCAAAATAAAGCTTTATCTGTCTCAAAAAAAGGTAAAAAATTCATTTGGGTACAGTATTGCATGACCGCGCAATTGTCATTCAAAGTGTGATAGCGCTGAAACCTGAAAATTGCCCTGGTCAGGAAGGGGGTAAAAGTGTCCGGTCTGGAAGTGGTTAAAAAAAAATGTGGTAAATATACGGTAGTTTGTAGCCGCTATAGCTTTTGTGCAATCCAATCAATGTAGGATTATTGGGGGGTTTTTTTGTTTACCAAAAATATGAAGCAGAGTATATTTTGGCCTAAAGTTATGAAGAAATTAGATTTTTTTTTTATTTTATTGGATATATTTTAAAGGAGAAATTTTAATTGTATTATTTTTTTAATTCAGTCTTTTTTTGTTTATAGTGCAAAAAAAATAAAATAGCCAGAGGTGATCAAATACCACCAAAAGAAAGTTCTACCTGTGGGAAAAAGAAATTAAATAAATTTAATATATGTACAGAGTTGCATGACTGCTCAATTGTCAGTTAAAGTACTTGGCATGGCATGCGGAGGTGAAGTCTACATGAGTTTGTCAGCGATTGGACCTGGTGCTGGAAGGACAGATTGGAGTCTAGGATGACACCTAGTACTCTGGCTTGAGGGGTGGGACTGATGATAGTGTTGTTGGTCTTGATGGAGAAGTCGGTGGGGGGGCGCGGGCTGGGGGGAAAACTAGGAGCTCGGTTTTGGAAAGATTTAATTTGAGGAAGACATCCACATTCATAGAATACAAAGCTTCCCGGGAATGGCTGAGCAGCACCCATCCAGACTCTATTTTGCTCCCCGAGTGGAACTGGAAGTCCCCATTCCACTTTCCCAAACAAATTGTCTAAAGGGGCAATAAAAATGTGTAGGGGATAGCAGGCCAGTATTCAATACCCAGGGGGGAAGGAAAGACACATGGAGATCTGTGATTGCAAGGAACTGCATTAGCGTAACTTCCAACACTTTAACAGAGTCTGTGCAGAAGCAACGAACTGGCAGCAACACTCACAGATAACTATGCAGTACTTGTAGATAATGACACTTGGATGTCGACAACACCTGTCAGGGGAGGCAGCTAGCCGGCGGTAATGCAACAAGACATTTGTAATGGAAAGGTTTCTCACTGAAAAGTTGCTGAACAGCTCTATTCTGGCCCTTCTCAGGAACCTCTCACTACGCTAGATACACACTCCCTATCCAGTGGGTTCCTGTCTTTGACCTAACCATATGCTAAATGTGCACCAACGGCAGATTTGTAGAAGCACTGCCCTCACTAAATATGGCCACAGAGATCATCTGCGGTATCATTGTCCAATTAGACAACTGTTCACCCAATGACACCTACGGAGGTCTTAGAGTAATGTGAGTTCCTCCTGTCCTCCACTCTCCCTGCAAGGTGTTTGCTGGCAGCGCCACCTGTGTTGGGAGGTCAAACTATACTTGCCTACACGTGGAGTTCGGCTTTAAAGGAAAAACCTGGAACAGCTAAAAGAAATCCATGGAAATATAGGAAAGACAAAACACTTTCAATGCAACCTAATGTACACCATCTTCTGCACCCAAGAATTTTGTGGTAGTCCCTGGAGTTCTACGTGGCATAAGGGGGTCCATTATTCTTTAAAACAAAACAAACATAGCACCCTCCTTTAGCTCCTCTGTAATCATTGGAGCAGTGTATGATTATTTTTTGGCCGCTCTGAGTCTCACTGGCTGCAGGATATACTGCTGCCTGAATATTTATGTGGTCTTAGCCAATCCGGGGGGATGTGCCCAGTAGGGGGCTGAGGAGTGCATAAAGTCTGGGACCTGGAGCATCAGGGTTCTTGTCGAAGAGGAGCCTGAAGTGCTGCTGTCCTTCTGGGCAGCATAGCTAAAGTTTGCAGTTCATCAAGGACCCAGCTCAGTGGGAGCTGGAGGCCTACTTTATGAAAATATCTGGAGCCAAATCAAGGGGCTTCACTGTGGATCTAGTCTGGGAATCATTGGAGAAGTAAACTTGCACACCACCAAAATCAATCAAAACGAAAATGCTTTGCTGTGTTTTGGAGAATGAGTCCCCCCCCCCCCCCCCCACACACACACACACACACATAGGATGAGGTCCCTTGTTTTGTCATGGTGGTATGTAAGTTATACAATTTGTAAAATTGGTTTCTCAATTATTGGCCCATAAACAATATGTATAAAAAGGTTTAACTATTGATAATTATTGTTTTAAAGCGGTACCCTTTCCCTGAGGAAGAATCTGCACTAAAGTGTTCAAAATGCGTTGAATTTAGGCTGAATGCACTTGTAGTTCCCTCAATTGATGTTGCAAGATGGAAATCAGCTTCAAAGGATACCGCTAACCTTTCAATGCAATAATTACAAATATTGTTAAGCAAATATGTTGTCAAGAATTGTTATATTCTGTTGGGGAAATATGTGTTGATGTGTCAAAAAAAATGTCAAATCTTTTTTAACAATTGTTTGGTTTATATATACTTTAAGGTTGCCTTAAAAATCCCATCAAATGTAAGGTACAACAGGCACATATATGGTGGGAATGTCATAAAGTAGAAATGTACTAAGAAATGATACTACAACAAATCTTAGAAATAACAAAAGAAAAGGTGATATTGGAACTGTGGGTGTTTGTTTCACGCTGCGGATCTCACAGTGAAACAATATAAAAATAAGATTGTGTTTTATAGGTACATACTCAATGCAGCAAAAGGCCTAAATCCCAAATTTTGGAAATCTCTAGAATTACCTAAAGTCAAAAGTTGGATGAAGAGAGTAGAATATATATGTATAAGAGGGAAGAGTTATACCATAGTGGAGAAGACAAACTAGAGACGTTTATGGAGATATGGAAAAGGTGGTGTGATATTAGGAGTACACGGAGTTTCGATGAATTGATAGAATAAAAAAGTTAAGAAGATCTGGAGAGGTAGGAATAAGATGGCAAGAAGTTACTAATTTATTGATAGCATTCTGTGAATAAAGAAGAGAACGGACAGGGAAATTGGGAAGGTGGGGGGGGGGGGGCAGCCAGAGGGAAGGATATTTAATATTTCATAAATTTAATTTGGTATGAAGATTAGTTGACAGTTGACAAGTGTTAACAATGTGATTGTATATGTAAAATGTATTTTATAACAATAAAAACATAAAATAATAAATGTAAGGTACAAATCTCTCTATTAGAAAAATGGGGATGATGCCAACAACACTCTAAGTTACTCTTTTTTAAAGAGTGTACAAAATGTAGAAAGCATCCTCTGATTTATTCACACTGTGTCCTGGAGAATCCCAGCGTTCCCTGCACCCAACCAAGTTCAAACTTGCAATAAAGCATAAAAAGACACTCAGGGGTTTATTTACTAAAGCTGGAGAGTCCAAAATCAGACTCCCTTCTGCATAGAAACCAATCAGCTTCTAACCTCAGCTTGTTCAATGAAGCTTTGGCAATGAAACCTGGAAGCTGATTGGTTTCTATGCAGAAGGGAGTCTGATTTTGGACTCTCCAGCTTTAGTAAATAAACCCCTCAACGTCTGACCATTGAGCTGTGGGCAGGGGCGGACTGACAACTCATGGGGCAATAGGAGATCATGGGGCCCCTGTGTCCTCGCCCACACTCAAACCACACCCAAAAAAGCCTATAAAAAGGTACCAGGGGCACCCCATGGGGCCCCCTACTGACCCCGGGCCCTCGGGCAGTGCCCGAGTTCCCAAATGGTCAGTCCGCCCCTGGCTGTGAGGTTGTCTATGCTACCGTGTGCCTGGCTGCTTCTACACCAAATTGGGAAGAGAACCTAGGACAAACTAGTGGGCCCATCAGAGGAGTTACGCTACACAAGCTTCTGCAGAATTGCAAAAGTTACGAAGATCTGGAGAGGTAGGAATAAGATGGAAAGAAGTTACTAATCTATTTATAGTATTCTGTGAATAAAGAAGAGAACGGACAGGGAAATTGGGAAGGTGGGGGGGCGGTAGGGAAGGTTATTTAATATTTAATAAATATAATTTTTTATGAAGATTAGCTGACAAGTGTTAACAATGTGATTGTATATGTAAAATGTATTTTATAACAATAAAAACATAAAATAATAAAAGTAAGGTACAAATCTCTCTATTAGAAAAATGGGGAAGATGGCAACCACACCCTAAGTTACTCCGTATGACTTTCTTACAGAGTGTACACAATGTAGAGAGCGTCCTCTGATTTATTCGCACTGTGTCCTGGAGAACGCCAGAGTTCCCTGCACCCAACCAAGTGCAAACTTGCAAGAAAGCATAAACAGACACTCAGGGGTTATTTACTAAAGCTGGAGAGTCCAAAATCAGACTCCCTTCTGCATAGAAACCAATCAGCTTCTAACCTCAGCTTGTTCAATGAAGCTTTGGCAATGAAACCTGGAAGCTGATTGGTTTCTATGCAGAAGGGAGTCTGATTTTGGACTCTCCAGCTTTAGTAAATAAACCCCTCAAAGTCTGACCATTGAGCAGTGAGGTTGTCTATGCTACCGTGTGCCTGGCTGCTTCTATACCAAATTGGGAAGAGAACCTAGGACAAACTAGTGGGCCCATCAGAGGAGTTACGCTACACAAGCTTCTGCAGAATTGCAAAAGTTACGAAGATCTGGAGAGGTAGGAATAAGATGGAGAGAAGTTACTAATCTATTTATAGTATTCTGTGAATAAAGAAGAGAATGGACAGGGAAATTGGGAAAGTGGGGGGGTGGTAGGGAAGGTTATTTAATATTTAATAAATATAATTTTTTATGAAGATTAGCTGACAAGTGTTGACAATGTGATTGTATATGCAAAATGTATTTTATAACAATAAAAAAATTTAATAATAAATATAAGGTACAAATCTCTCTATTAGAAAAATGGGGATGATGGCAACCACACCCTAAGTTACTCCGGATGACTGTCTTAAAGAGTGTACACAATGTAGAGAGCGTCCTCTGATTTATTCGCACTGTGTCCTGGAGAATCCCAGAGTTCCCTGCACCCAACCAAGTTCAAACTTGCAAATTTGCAGAATTGCAAAAGTTACGAAGATCTGGAGAGGTAGGAATAAGATGGAGAGAAGTTACTAATCTATTTCTAGTATTCTGTGTATAAAGAAGAGAATGGACAGGGAAATTGGGAAAGTGGGGGGGCAGTAGGGAAGGTTATTTAATATTTAATAAATAACATTTTTTATGAAGATTAGCTGACAAGTGTTGACAATGTGATTGTATATGCAAAATGTATTTTATAACAATAAAAAAATAAAATAATAAATATAAGGTACAAATCTGTCTATTAGAAAAATGGGATGATGGCAACCACACCCTAAGTTAGAGAGCGTTCTCTGATTTATTTGCAATGTGTCCTGGAGAATCCCAGAGTTCCCTGCACCCAACCAAGTGGAAACTTGCAATAAAGCATAAAAAGACACTCAAAGTCTGACCATTGAGCGGTGAGGTTGTCTATGCTACCGTGTGCCTGGCTGCTTCTACACCAAATTGGGAAGAGAACCTAGGACAAACTAGTGGGCCCATCAGAGGAGTTACGCTACACAAGCTTCTGCAGAATTGCAAAAGTTCCAAAGATCTGGAGAGGTAGGAATAAGATCGAAAGAAGTTACTAATCTATTTATAGTATTCTGTGAATAAAGAAGAGAACGGACAGGGAAATTGGGAAAGTGGGGGGCGGTAGGGAAGGTTATTTGATATTTAATAAATATAATTTGTTATGAAGATTAGCTGACAAGTGTTGACAATGTGATTGTATATGCAAAATGTATTTTATAACAATAAAAACATAAAATAATAAAAGTAAGGTACAAATCTCTCTATTAGAAAAATGGGGATGATGGCAACCACACCCTAAGTTACTCCGGATGACTTTTTTAAAGAGTGTACACAATGTAGAGAGCGTCCTCTGATTTATTCGCACTGTGTCCTGGAGAATCCCAGAGTTCCCTGCACCCAACCAAGTGCAAACTTGCAAATTTGCAGAATTGCAAAAGTTACGAAGATCTGGAGAGGTAGGAATAAGTTAGAGAGTGTCCTCTGATTTATTCGCACTGTGTCCTGGAGAATCCCAGAGTTCCCTGCACCCAACCAAGTGCAAACTTGCAATAAAGCATAAAAAGACACTCAAAAGTCTGCAGAATTGCAACATGTGACCCATCTAGACGCGAGAACTCTCATTTGAGATAGGGTCTACTGTGAGTATTAATATTATATTATTATACAGGATTTATATCGCGCCAACAGTTTGCTCAGCGCTTTACAATATAACGGGAGACAATACAGCAACAATACAGTTCAATACAAGAGGGATAGGAGGGCCTGCTCCTTGGAGCTTACAATCTAGGAGTAGTGACTATCTATTGCTCCAAGGAGGAAAATGAAGTATTGTATTCAACACAGCATGCAAAAGGAGGCGAGGTACAAAGTAAAGATGAACACACTATGGTGACAATACATATCAGTAGTCTTTAGGTTACTGCAATATTTTTTTTTTAAGCAGCAGGTACACAATCATAACATCTTGGCCGCTTTGTAAAATGGAATCAATACAATAGCATGAACTAACCCCAACTGATTATGACAAAACAATTCATAGGAAGTTATCCCAGTTTTCACTATTCGAGTATTATGCAGCCTCAGCAAGAGTCAATCTACAGCTCTCTGCATGGCTAAAACAACCTCACAACCTATTATCACACAAGCCTGTAACTACACATTTGGGCAGGTCAATGTCAACCTTGCAGAGAAAAGATATACATAAAAGTAGAGTAAAGATGAATCATTTAAAATGATCCTAAATGTTCAATTTCGAGTAATGAGCTTCGTATTGTTTTACAATTTTTTTTTTTTTAACATGAAACCTCTCCAGTATCAGAAATGATAAGTAGGCCTCTTACATAAATGAGTTTAGAGGTGTTCCACTGCATGATATTAATGAAGACTATTTGATTTAGAAATCCTATGGAGTGGCATTATGTAGTACTGCGTGTTCATTTTCAGAATGGCCGGACCTTTGCATGTTTTGGGAATACTCATAGTCTTTACTTCTCGATTGA
Source organism: Staurois parvus (assembly GCF_062004578.1). Taxonomy (NCBI): domain Eukaryota; kingdom Metazoa; phylum Chordata; class Amphibia; order Anura; family Ranidae; genus Staurois; species Staurois parvus. The sequence goes on from NW_028318494.1 coordinate 267,103, forward strand.
AGAAGTACTTTCCGAAAAAAAAAAAAAAACCAGACAGGTTTATAAAGGCCGAGCTCACTTTTTAAAACATGAAACACTTAACAACTTTGGAGATGTGTTCATTTTCACTCCCCATCCGTTAAAATGTGTCAAAGCCCCACAACTTCTGCAGAAGAATGGAAATAAAAAGGTTTGCCCTTTCTCTGTCACCTTTTCAGCAACTCTGCAAGAATTCCTTTGTCGAAGGAAAGCAGAAGTTGCAAAATCATTATAAAAAGGAAGAAAGCCCAACGCATGGCAAGTTCATATAAATATTTGTAATCAAACAATGGCGCTTGCAGAATGACATAAGAACCCCCCTACTGTTTGGCGTCCTGGTGTTTTATTGGTGAAAGAAAATTCATTATTGGATGTAGCGTTGGTGGATTTTAAAATAAAAAATTGGACATTCTTTTTTTTCTATTAATTTCCTTTAAAACACATGGCAACAAAGGGACAAGGAAAAATGGCACGGCGGGAGGCGGAAAGTAAGAAGAAGAGAAAGAAAGGACATTCTATTACAAATAAAAATAAAGTATTTTTACATTTTAAGGGAAAATGAGGCTTGCTCGTGCAACGGTTCTCGCGGAGCCAGCCATTGATCTTTTTAAGAGACGGCATTAAAAAAAAAAAAACTAAATAAAAGAAAATGAAGGCCCATTAATACAATGGAAAGACAACTCCAGCAAATTGATCAATGCAGGACAAATCATTTGTAACCTTTCGCCTTGCAAGTACCGCAGTTTTCCCTTTTTTTTTCTTTCTGAAAGTAAACAAGGCATTATCAATTTCATTTTTTTTTCCATTTCTAGATGACTACATTGAAAATAGAGAAATTTAATGGGATGAAGAGGAATATTGTTTTCTTTTATGCAACATACAGTAAAATAAATATTAATTGCTTTTGAGATTCAAATTGTACTTTTAGTTTCCTTTGTTTTTTTTTATTTACCTGTTTATTTATTTTAAGAGTTAGGCTAATCATTAAGTGGCTATGCAATTGATTCTAACAAGATTAATAATTTGGGCATCCTTTGTTTTATAAAAGAGACAAAGGGTAAAATATAAGGCATTTAAATAGTTTGATCATTAAATTATGAAATCCAAAGGTGGGTACTACCATATGATACATTTGAACCTCAATGACATTATCTCCAAAGGATTGAAGCACAGCTCTGTATACATTAAATATAATTTCTGGTATTTCTTATTTTTCTCTTTTTGACCTTTTATTATTTATTTATATTCCTTTATTTTTTTTCGTTATTTATATCTTCCGAATGTCCTAATTTATTTACTTCATCCACTCTTTTCTCATCTTAAATTTCTTTCTTAACTTTCATTCTTAACATTTTTTAATTTAAATGTAATAATTTAATATAAAAACATTTCTTAACTTTCATTCTTTAAATTACATTTATTATGTTTTATGTGTAATATATGTATACTGTAGTTATTATGCTTCATTTTTGTAGTCTGTTTTTAAGAAGAAAAAAAATCTGCAGCTTGCATAGTGGGAAACCATATTCCTTAGGGCCCTATCACACTGATCTGTTTTTTCAATTAGAAAAAGGGGAAGGAAAATGCATGAAAATGCATCCCTTTAAATCTTATGGAACTCTTCACACTGGCCAGTTGATTTTTAGTTGAGTTTTTAAAAGTCCTGCATGTTTAAAAAATGCACTCAAAACACACCTCCCCATTGAAACACGCTGGAAATGCAGCAAAAATGCATGTGCGATTCTACAAGGTTTTTACAAGTGAGCACTGTGAAAGCAGCCTAGACCCTAAAGATATGGTAGGATGGATCCAAAATGGAATGCTAATGGTATTATTTTTGTGTGTGTGTTTGTACACACTCACCGGCCACTTAATTAGGTACACCTGTTCAATTTAAATCATCAAAAACAGCGAAAATAATAAAACATATGAAAATTAAAATGAACACACAGGGGTGGACTGACAACTCATGGGGCCCCCCGGGCAATAGGGGATTATGGGGCCCTTGTGTCCTTGCCCAAACTCAAAAAAGCCTATGAAAAAGGTACCAGGGGCATCTCATGGGGCCCCCTACTGACCCCGGGCCCTCGGGCAGTGCCAGAGTTTCCAAATGGTCAGTCCGCCCCTGTGAACAAATAGTCCCACTCCAAAAAATTGTGTGAAATTTTGAACAATATATAAAGTGTCAAAAAAATATGAAAAATCAAAAAAATAAAATATAAAAATTAAAAAAACATAAAGTCTTTGTTCAAGAAGCGTGCTTCCACCATGAACCAGTGCTCCAACCAACATATGCCGCACTCACCAGATTCTGGTGAAGTAAACGCCTTTTAGGTATTTTAGGGATCCTAGACCCTTCTTTTCAGCCTCCAGAACTCCACTCCACCCAGGACACACATAGTTAACCCTTTGATTGCCCCAGATGTTAACCCCTTTCTGCCCAGTGCCATTTGTACATTGTCAGTGCTTTTTATTAGCACCAATCACTGTATTAGTGTCATTGGGATGTCAGTGGCAGTTAGCCAGTTCCCCCCAGTGTCAGAATGCCCGCTATAAGTCCCTGATCGCCGCCAATACTAGTATAAAAATAAAAATTTCAGTATATATACCGCCATTTGTAGATGTGCGCGGCGATGTGTAACATGTTTATTGCAATTGACATTTTCATGCATAGGTGGACCAACATGTCCATTTACATTCATACATGCGTATTTGTGGGGGTGGGGGGTCTCAAACATTTTTTGGGGGGAAGTCTGTTATGTGCGTGGATGTAACTTTATTTTTTTGCAATTAAAATAAAAGGTTTTTTACTTGACTTTTTTTTTCATCACATAGGGGACACGAAGTCCCCCATGTGATGATTTTTAGATTACAGGTTCTCTCTAATGAGATATTAAGGGTCATAAAGTCCCCAAAATGTCTCCTCTGGGCTCCAATAGATGTTTTGCCTCTGTGCGAGGTCCCGATCATATGATCACTGATTGGCCAGTCAGTGATCACATGAAGAGTAGTAAGCAAGATGTCACTTCTGACATCATTGCTTACTACGTGTGAAATCTGTGAATGATCACAGAGATCACATGGTACAAGGCTATTCACAACAGCCTTGTACCATGTGATAAGCTGTGACCAGTGACAGCTCTCACAGTATTTCTCAATGGCTGCAAGAAAACAGCCAGAGAGAAGGAGAAATGATTGCTTTTACAGTCTTTATGGGTATAAAAGCAATCAGTGTAAAAGAAAAAAAAAAATCTTCATCACCCCCCACAAGTAGTACAGTGTCACTATGGTGGTACTGTACTGCTAGGGTGACAATATGTTAAAAAAAAACATAAATAATAGTATAAAAAAATAAAATGAAAATGTAAAAAATGTTTTTTAAAAATTATAATTTTTTGGTTATAAACTAATTTGGGTTATTTGTTTTTCACTAAAAAGATAATTGAATACATTTTGGCCAAGATTTATGAAGAAAGATTATTTATTTGCAAAATTTTATAAGAAAAACACTTTTTTTTCAAAATGTTTCATTTATATAGCAAAAAAAAATAAAAATCCCAGTGGTAAATAAATACCACCAAAATAAAGTTTTATCTGTCTCAAAAAATGGCACAAAAAAAACTATGGGTACAGTGTTGCATGACTGCGCAATTGTCATTCAAAGTGTGGTAGCGCTGAAAGCTGAAAATTGGCCTGGACAGGAAGGGGGTGAAAGTGTCCGGACTGGAAGTGGTTAAATGTTCGTTTTTGAGTTTAAAAAGTCCCCCATCTTGGTCCCTTTATCTCTACAAGGTAAATCACGTCCTGATTCCTCTATATACTTCGTATTTCTTGCTCATCCTGCCTGAGTCAGCTGTCACTGATCTAAGTTCATCACCGGGAACTAAAACTTTCACATTTTCTCTTCTTTTCATAAGTCCAAAGCAAACATTGTACAAAGTCATTGGAAGTACTGTCTCCTGGCTAGCAGTCGCCTGCGTTCGACAATCAGGTAGACTCAGCACAGACCGTCTTCTTTGTAACTTACACAAGTGACATTTCTTTTGGGTTTCATACTGGAAATTTCTCTTTCACATCATATCTCAACTTCTGCTGAGAAAAACAGAATTTTTAGTTAGCGGCTTACTTGAAGAAAGACACCTCCAACGCAAAGTCTCTCTAAACCTGCGGTTTAAAAGGGACTGGCAGATGAAAAGAAGCAAGCTATCTTATTTTCCTTCAGAAGAATGCATGGCAACAACTTTATAACCCCAAAAGTCAGTTTTCTCCTTACTAAAGAAACAGATTGTTTTATTTTTTCAACTCAGATCTCTTCTCATGTCCAATTCTTCTGTTTTTAAATATCTACTTCTTTGTATTCAGCATAAAACATGTCAATAAGATAGAAGAGAGTTCTACTGATACCGAAGTAGGAAAAACTGTTCTGAAACAAACAGAAAAACGTGAATATATATATATATATATATGGCCAAAAGTATTGGGCCGCCTGCCTTTCCACGCATATGAACTTTAATAGCATCCCAGACTTAGTCCGTAGGGTTCAATATTGAGTTGGCCCCGCCCTTTGCAGCTATAACAGCTTCAACTCTTCTGGGAAGGCCGTCCACAAGGTTTAGGAGGGTGTCTATGGGAAGGTTGGACCATTCTTCCAGAAGCACATTTGTGAGGTCAGGCACTGATGTCGGGGGAGGAGGCCTGGCTCACAGTCTCCGCTCTAATTCATCCCAAAGGTGTTCTATGGGGTTGAGGTCAGGACTCTGTGCAGGTCAGTCAAGTTCCTCCACCCCAAACTCGCTTATCCATGTCTTTATGGACCTTGCTTTGTGCACTGGTGCGCAGTCATGTTGGAACAGGAAGGGGCCATCCCCAAACTGTTCCCACAAAGTTGGGAGCATGAAATTGTCCAAAATGTCTTGGTATGCTGATGCCTTAAGAGTTCCCTTCACTGGAACTAGGGGGCCAAGCCCAACCCCTGAAAAACAACCCCACACTATAATCCCTCCTCCACCAATCTTTACACTTGGCACAATGCAGTCAGGCAAGTACCGTTCTCCTGGCAACTGCCAAACCCAGACACGTCCATCAATTTGCCAGACAGAGAAGCGTGATTTGTCACTCCAGAGAACATGTCTCCACTGCTCTTGAGTCCAGTGGCGGCGTGCTTTACACCACCGCATCCAACGCTTTGCATTGCACTTGGTGATGTAAGGCTTGGATGCAGCTGCTCAGCCATGGAAACCCATTCCATGAAGCTCTCTACGCATTGTTGTTGTGCTAATCTGAAGGCCACACCAAGTTTGAAGGTCTTTAGCTATTGACTCTGCAGACAGTTGCCGACTTTTACGCACTGTGTGCATCAGTTTGCGCTGACCCCCCTCTATCGTTTTACGTGGCCTACCACCCAGTGGATGAGTTGCTGTTGTTCCCAGTTACTTCCACTTTGTTATAATCCCACTAACAGTTGAGCGTGGAATATTTACTAGCCAGGAAATATCACGGATAGACTTTTTGCACAGGTGACAACCTATCATGGTACCACGCTTGGAGTCACTGAGCTCCTGAGAGCGACCCATGTATATGTCTTGTGACTTCTATCAGTGTCCAGCAGAGCACTAGTTAAAGCTTGTAGGAGTTTTCATTTTGCTCTAGGAGTATGCAGAACCTGTGACTTCTGTCTGGACAGTGCTGACTGGCCTTGTGCTGATCACATACACTCCCCCAAGATGAAAAAAAACTCTCTAGCAATACACACCAAAGTGAGCATGTGCCTAATGGCTACGGTTCAGTTTGTCTTATCAGGAAATAAGGTGTGGACATTTGAACAAGAGGAGGAGCAGAGAAGACATGATCAAACAGCCTTCTTACACAATGCAGAGGATTAACCCCTTAGGTTCCACAGTGAGTATAACAATCATGCTTTACTGCATATACAGACTGATTGTACTGTTGTGGGTTTAGTAACACTTTAAATGTAAATGGAGACTTAGTAAATCAACCCCTTTTCCCCTTTTTTATACCTAAACAATTCAAATAAATATGTTCCGCTAATGTCAAAAATTGTAGTCATTTCCTGCGTTTTGATACAAGCAGAGAAGTGTAGTTCCTTTCAAAAGTGGAAGATCCGCTTATGTGCCTCCTGTCCCCCTCCACTGTCATATGTGGCACCTTTTGCGGGGGAGCGGATACCTGTTTTCGACAGGTACCCGCTGCCACTTCTGGCTTAGGCTGGGACCCGGTAATTGACAACCGCGGCCGTGAATGGCCAGAAATGCAAAATCACATATATATACAGTACATGATTTTGCACACCCATGCCGCCCTGTAGCAGTACTTCTGCTATAAGGTGGATGGGAAGTGGTTAATAAACACAGAACTTGCAATACAATATAAATGCAGGGCTAAGCTACGATGTATGACAATAAAAATAAATATTGGGAAGTGAGCGCTATTGCAGCACATAAGAAGTGATATTGTGATGAATCGTCTCTAGATGACGTATCAAACAAAGGGGATATATAAAGTCAATATATAAAGTGACTGTAGTGCATCATACACAGAGAATGCAAATAAAGTCCAGATAAATTAGTGATGCATGTTGGTGATTTCTATGACGAGGGCTAGTAAATAAATGCACTCACCAGAAGAGCAAAAGGTATGCGCATGTGTATATATATCTCCGCCAATGGTCATCTGGGTCTGGGTAGGGGCTGGGGGGTCATCAAGCACACCGTTTGATAATGTGCTGGTGCACGAAACGCGTGAAGGAGGAGCCTACCAGAGTGACATCATGCCGCAAACAGCCGCGAGGAAGGACAGGCGCCCATTTTACTTTATCTCATTTCCACATGAGAGTGCCTTTGAATTCCTTATGCTACTGAAGTTCTATTAATAAAAATACTACACTATCAGTACCCATTTGTCTCTGGCTTGTGACATGCGAGTCTCTAAGGTGGAGATTTCCCTCATCTGCTGATCCTTCTGATCCGGTAATAACTTGGAGCTGTCCCTGGGAGCAGAGTGAGTCCTGTGAGGGAGTGGTGTTACCCCCTGTGTGCCTATGGTGTGCTTGATGACCCCGCAGCCCCTACCCAGACCCAGATGACCATTGGCAGAGATATATATACACATGCGCATACCTTTTGCGCGTCTGGTGAGTGCATTCATTTACTGGCCCTCGTCATAGAAATCACCAACATGGATCACTAATTTATCTGGACTTTATTTGCAGTCTCTGTGTATGATGCACTACAGTCACTTTATATATTGACTTTATATAACCCCTTTGTTTGATACGCTGCATTTATATTGTATTGCATTATCTGCAGGTCTAGAGGTTCGCCTTTCATAATAGCTGCTTTTCTGTTTCTGCGCCCGCATGTATTTTTATTTCTTCTAATAAACACAGAACTGATTGGAACTCCACTTTAAAAAATTGTACGCCAACATCCCTACAATAGCCTACAACACAGAGGGAGAGATTTATTAAAACTGGAGAGTGCAAAATCTGGTGCAGCTCTACTGGTAACCAATCAGCTTCCAGGTTGTATTGTTAAAGCTTAATTGAACAAGATGAAGATAAAATCTGATTGGCTGCACCAGATTCTGAGTGCTCCAGTTTTAGTAAATCCCCCCCAGTATGTTGACCAAAGCATGGCTTTTTTAGCACACCTTTTATGGACAAATTATAACAAAGCCGATTTTATTTATATCACAATCATTAAAAAACAATATAATAAAATCAATGTCTGACATTCGATCACTCAATCATTAAGATGATATTACTCTATAGTTCCACATAAGGTCATATATATACAGTATGTGTTAGTGTATTCAATGCATTGCAGCAGTCACACATAGGGGTTAGCCCAACATGAGCCCAACATATCTAAGAAGGAAAACAACGCCCAGATTCCCCGAGGCAGCAAGCGGTCGGTGGTGTCTTCTTACTCAAGCACAACATGACCAGCTGCGATTTCTCCTGCGCTCTAGGGCCCAGACCGGTGGCAAATAGATGGAACCAACACCAGAGCAAGCGACCACCATTATATTTCAAGGTTGTGCAGCTCCAAAACAGGGCTGGGGAAGCCCGATCGATACTGCAAAGTGAAACAAAAAACAAGAAGCGCACCAACCTTGCGCATTACCTCAGTAACAGAATTTATTAATAGAAGATAGGTACTCACAAACAGCAAATAAAATCAGGCATGTAGTCCTCAAAGGGACTTCAAAGATAAGAAGCCAGCGCGAATCCCATCATGGGGGTAGACACTCAGTATAGTTGACGCGTTTTGAAGGCTATGCCTTCTTCCTCAGAGCTAACTGGACTGAGAGTGTTAGCTCCCTTTATACCAACTGACTAGAAATTGGCCCTCCCTATTGGGTTGGGCAGTCTCAGGCTAGGGGGAGGGACTATGGTGTCATCAGTATATATTAACTCATTAGTAGATCACAGAAGACAAATAAATAAATAAATAATTAAACATATATCAATATATATATATATATATATATACACATACACATACGCATATATATATACACACAACGGATGGCACATTCAATTAAAATATATAAAAATAAATAAAATAAAAAATTATTATTATTATATATATATGTAAAATAAATAAATATAAATATATAAAATCTTTAGTCACCATACAAAATATACCAGTAAAAGGGAAGGACAACATATAGATGGATGATCAGTTCATGAAAAAGTAATAATAACAAATGAATAATAATATATATATATACATAAAAAAACATGTGCAATTCATTCAAAGTGCTTGCTGCAAAATGTATTTTAAAAAATGTGCCATCGGTTGTGTACATGTGTATATATATATATATATATGCGTATCAGCTATACTGAGTGTCTACCCCCATGATGGGATTCGTGCTGGCTTCTTATCTTTGAAGTCCCTTTGAGGACTACATGCCTGATTTTATTCGCTGTTTGTGAGTACCTATCTTTTATTAATAAATTCTGTTACTGAGGTAATGCGCAAGGTTGGTGCTCTTCTTGTTTTTTTTTTCACTTTCAAGCACAACATGGACAGAGGAGATAAAAAGCCAGCAGCTCGATCCTTCAAAAGTGATACTTTCATTATTGCAGGTGCAGTACAGATAATGCAGAAACTGACGCGTTTCGGCCTACAGCTTTAGTCATAGCAGTGGTTATGATGAAGGCTAAGGCCGAAACACGTAAGCCTTTGTATTATCTGTACTGCACCTACAATAAAGCCATCACTTTCAAAAGATCAAGTTGCCAGCTTTCTATCTCCAAGAGAGCTCATCCCGCATGTGTGACTACTGTAACGTACTGAATACACTAACACATATATACATGCAGTCTTATGTGGGAATACGGAGTAATATCATCCTATGTATAGACTGGATGATCAAATGTATCAATGCATTTGACTATATTATATATTTCCTATATTGAATTAAAATATTTCTGGATTTTCTACAAAACTAAGTGGTCTGTTTATAAAAACAAACAAAATGTTGGACAAACGACCCAAGCAACGGCTCAGTTATAACAATTTTTTCCCCATATTTTGCCTAAAATCATTATTTCCTAAGTCAGCTTCATCTAGTGGCCATAATGTGGTATTTTCCTGAAATAGATCAATCAGGAAAAAAAACACATTATGGCCACTAAATGGAGATGGGGGTCTTAGAAAATAATCATATCAGACAAAATAGGGGGAAAATTTGTCAGAGCTGGGTGAATGCTTGTGACGTCCATCCAGAGAATCCTTTATAAGAAGAACCCTATACAGGCATACCTCGGTTTGCGAACTTTCGTATTGTGAAAAATTCATAAACAGAAACACTGTTTCCCATAGGAATGCATTGAAAACCAATTAATCCGCTCCGGAGGTCAGAAAAAAGTAAAAAAAAAAGTCTTTTATCTGTTCAAAACTCTTTATAAAGTGCACTTTAAAGGGATAAATACTGTACAGGGACATGATTAAAAATTAATTGTAAATGCATTGAAAACCAATTAATCCGTTCTGGAGGTCAGAAAAAAGTAAAAAAAGTCTTATCTGTTCAAATCTCTTTATAAAGTGCACTTTAAGAAAAAAAAAAATAAAATGACGGGCGCAAGGCGTTTCTCTCGTTCTGGGAGGATGTCCTCCCACTTTAACCGCATGTGCGTGGCTCCGGGAGTGCGCAGCACGGCGATCGGTGGTGCGCTGTGTCCCTCGGACCCAGGGGATCACTGATCAATGGAAAGAGCCGAAGATGTTGGCTCGGTCATGTGATCAGCTGTGTCCAACTACAGCTGATTGCATATAAATAGGGAAATGCCGGTTATCAGCATTTCTCTCCTCTTGAGCTGTCACACTGACAGAGGAGGGCATTACTCAGAGGGGACATGTGCCCTGATGATCAGTGTAGCCCCAGCAGTGCCACCTGTCAGTGTCTATCAATGCCAGCTGTCAGTGCTCATCAGTGCCTCATCAATGCCACATATCAGTGTCCATCTGAGCTGCCTTTAAGTGTCACCTATCAGTGCCAGTCAGTGCCACCTATCAATGCCCATCAGTGCCACCTATCAGTGCTGCCAACCAGTGCCACCTATCAGTGCCAGTCAGTGCCGCCTTCAGAGCCAGTCATTGCTGCCTGTCAGTGAGCATCAGTGCTACCTATCAGTACCAGTCAGTGTCGCCTATCAGTGCCAGTCAGTGCCGCCTATCAGTGCCGCCAGTCAGTGCCACCTATCAGTGCCATGTATCAGTGCTGCCTTTCAGTGCCCATCAGTGATGCCTGTTAATGTCCATCAGTGCCACGAACCAGTGCCTCCTCATCAGTGCCCATCACTGCAGCCTCAAGTGAAAAATCACTTATTTACAAAATTTTATAACAAAAACTAAGAAAAAACTTTTTTTTTTCAAAATTTTCAGTTGTTTTTGGTTTGTTTAGCAAAAACTAAAAAGCCCAGATGTGATTAATTACCACCAAAATAAAGCTCTATCTGTCTCAAAAAAATTATAAACGTTTCATATGGGTACAGTGTTGCATGACCGCGCAATTGTCATTCAAAGTGCGCCAGCGCTGAAAGCTAAAAATTGGCCTGGCCAGGAAGGGGGTATAAGTGCCCAGTAGGCAAGTGGTTAAAGGCATAAATACTGTACAGGGACATGACTAAAAAAATTGTAAATGCATTGAAAACCAATAAATCCGTTCGTATTGCGGAAAAATTCCGTAAACCGAGGCATTATTTTCAATGGATTTGCATTCGTAAACCAAAAATGACAATGACCGGGGCGTTCGTAAACCGAGGTACATATATATATATTTTTTTTTTGTTTGTGTATGTTTGGTTCCACTTTATTTCCTAGATGCCTATAATAAGATGTAAGTAATATACAGCTATATAATATTCACCTTTTGGACCACTGTGTTTCTATGAAGATATTTATTGGATATCATAAAAAAAATATTATTTATTATCCCCTAGGTGTAACCACCCTATCAATATCACTAATGTCACCATCCCCAAATACAGCGATTAAACTCTATAGTGTTCCAACTACCCTGCCATATAACTTGGTGGGGGTTGGGAAATAGGGATTTGTGCCACAACACAAGTATATACATAAAAATATACAGCTTTATTGTCATAATAAAATTTGATTAAAATCATCAGCAGTAATGTTTCCATATCTACTGTAGCACACAGATCATATATAACACGGTGGTTTGACGCGTTCCGCAAACAGCTTGCTTCTTCAGGATCCACTTGCTTGAACAAATGTGCAAATATGGCCACATTTAAAGTCCCTTTTTCTCAACCCCCACAAAATTGCATGGCAGGGTGCTTGAAATACTATAAAGATCATAAAAATATAGTCAAGATAGACTTGATTGTAGTTGTCTTGCTTTAAATCTAATTATAATTTGTACTGAATATAAAATCAATCATTGATCAATGCAAAAAAAAAAAAGTGGATGAATAGGCTAAGATGTGTGCTGCCTTCAGCAAAGTGTCAGTGATTATGACATCTGCTGTTTAGTTCCCTTTTGTATTTCTTCAGAGAGGAGATGCAGAAACTAAAATGTGATAATGACTGTAAATTAAAAAAGCAAGTTTGAATATTACAGATAAATTATGGTTTTTTTCTCCATTAAACATTTGTATTTCTTTAGAAAGTCATCTATAGCTGCTTTGCTGTTTTTAAAGCATATGGACGCCCTCACCATGTAAAACAACCCATTCCGTTTAGAACAGAAATGAAATGCAAAACATTTGTGCATGTGTATATATATATTATATTGTAAAGCGCTGAGCAAACTGTTGGTGCTATAAAAATCCTGTATAATAATAACGGCTTCAACTATCACCTCTATGCACATGACTTGCAAATTTACCTCTCTAACCCTCACCTCACCCCTACAGTCTCCGCCCGTATCACCCACCTACTGAACGACATATCAGACTGGATGTCGCTCCATTTCCTCAAATTGAACCTTTCCAAAACCGAGCTCCTGATTTTCCCCCCAGCCCGCGCCCCCCCCCACCCTCTCCATCATGACCAACAATGCCACCATCAGTCCCACCCCACAAGCCAAAGTCCTAGGTGTCACTCTAGACTCAAACCTGTCCTTCCAAGCTCATGTCCAATCACTGGCAAACTCATGCAGGCTCCACCTCCGCAACATCTCCAAAATACATTCGTTCCTAACCCCAGACACTACTAAACAACTCATTCACTCCCTCATTATCTCACGTCTGGACTACTGCAACTCCCTTCTCACCGGCCTACCTCATCACAGACTATCCCTGCTTCAGTCTATCCTGAACTCAGCAGCCTGACTCATCCACTTCACCAACCGATCCACTTCTGCCACCCCCCTCTGTCATTCCCTCCACTGGCTCCCGATTGCCCAACTCATTCAATTCAAACTACTAACACAGACATACAAAGCCATTCATAACGCTGCCCCAAACTACCTCACCGACCTGATACCCAAATACCACCCAACCCGTACTCTTTGCTCCTCACAAGACCTCCTACTTTCTAGCTCCCTGGTCTCCACCTCCCACGCCCAACTGCAGGACTTCTCCAGGACTTCCCCCATCCTCTGGAACTCACTACCTTAATCCATCAGACTGTCACCTACCCTCCTCACCTTTAGGTGCACCCTGAAAACCCATCTCTTCAGGGAAGCCTACCCCGCCCTCACCTAACAGCCGATCTCCTCCTACCACTCCATCCCCCACAGCCACTTCCTCCTGTACCACTATTCCCTCCCTCCTAGATTGTAAGCTCGAAAGAGCAGGGCCCTCGAACCCCTCGTGTATTGTATTGTTACTGTATTGTCTCATGTTCTGTCCCCCACTATAATGTACAGCGCTGAGCAAACCTTTTAGCGCTATATACCGTATTTTTCACTCCATAAGATGCACTTTTTTCCCCCAAAAAAAGGGGGGACAATGTCAGTGCATCTTATGGAGTGAATGTAAAGAGGCCGGTCCGGTATTTGTGCCTCCACCATGTCAGAATATCGGGCCGGCTGCTCAGCTCTCCTGCAGGACCTTACCTGTTCCTCGCTCCAGTGCTGCAGTCTTCCCGCGGCGGCTTCTGTTACAGCCGGGTGCCCAGTGCACATGCGCGAGAAACGCTGCACTTTGTGAATGGTCCGGCGTCTTCTGGGACACATGCCAGGTCCCAGAAGGCTCCGGGCCATTCACAAAGCACAGCGCTCCATGACGCCCTCCCAATGAGTTTGCTGCCTGTGATCTCTGCCTCAAATAGACCACATGTCACTCAACAGAGAGGGAGGGGGGGTGAGGAAAGCTGATTTGGGAGAGAGAGATACAAGATGGAGGGGTTTGGAGCAAAATGGATGACCGCTTCCATCACTGTGTGCACGATTGCTACAGAGGTACTCACGGGTCTTGCCGAGGAGGAAGATCAAAAATAGCAGTGTTTTTATAGCCATGTTGTAGTGTCTTGCGAAAGACGGGCTGAGCTTCATTGAATATCTGCTTTTTATCTACCTCCTTTGCAAGACCCTTGAGTGCCTCTATACCAGCTTTGGATTTAAAGGGACATTAAATGTGGAGTTAGGCTTTAAAAAAAAAACGGGGTCAACAGCAAATATAAACCAGCCTAGCAGAATCAGATTGCCTAAGCTAGCAGCTTCAGCCTTCGTAAACTTTTTCATTATAGAAAGCCATGGACAATTCCTTTAGACGTACATATTAGAACTTTAAGGGAATTGGATGGCACACTTTACAGGTACTTTGTATGCATGATTATGAGCAGACTGAACTTCCAAACACATCCTGTTCTCTTCTTTAGTCTGTGCTGGTGACAAGCCATTCAAGTCCTCATCTGCATATCCCTCGGAGCCTGCAACAGACTGCAGATTGAGTCTCGGTGCTCCGGAAGCTGACACAGCTCTGGCAAACAAGGAAGAACTGTCAAAACCAGCAGTCCATTAGAGGAAGGAAAAAAGGAGAACTGGAGACTATAGTGTTTACGGATGTAAAAGAAATAGTTACATCTAAGAAGAAGGAAATATATCTATTTCCCTGCAGACCAAGCCATAGTCTAGGTATTACTGCCCATGCTGTAGCAGTTGGCAGTACAGGTTAAAAAAAACACACAAAATGCTTATAGGAAATACAGAAAATAAAGGAAACTCTAGAGACTTGTAGAGGCCCAATTAGCTAGCATGCTCAGCTACATGTGTCATACTCAGTGTTACTTAGGTGCCCTGTCTTGTGAACCAATAAACACGCGAAAGAGAGAAAAATAGTGTTGCAGAGAAAAATGTGACATTTATTAGGAACTGGTGATTTAAATAATAGTTCTGCCTATCAAATCTCTTCTTCTTATGATATCCCTTGTAATAATACACCACAACAATTAGTGAAAAAACACTGTCATACTCCAATATTAATGGTCACATTTCCAACAAACAGTACGTAGAGTTTGCTGAGGAAATCATGAAATATCTAACCTGATTTTCCACAACCTGTTCTAATATTCCCAAGACACTGCTAGGACTTCACCTGACAAAGCTGTTTTAATGAGCTGGTCAAAGCATTTGAAATACATGTTAATGCCAAAGGGTTTGCAATGTGATTCCCATGCAAACATAATGCAATCCAATTAAAAAAACACAAAGTAAATAGTGATTGTTCAACTCACTATAATAACTTTTCTGTAGCAGGAATGTACCTTTAAAGATGGACTCCATGCACAATAACTTTCCTTTAAATATATTCTTCAATAGCCACAAGAGATATAAATATTACAGCCCAAATATTACCTTAGTACAAGTAGCAGTCACATGCAGAGGCGAACTGACCATCTCCCTCTGAGGAAGTGTAGGGACACGAAACGCGTTAGGGAGGTGCCCCTAACTACTGTGCATATACCGCAGGGCCACCTTGATAGACGGCCGGTGGCCATATTGGAATCAGATGTAAGTTTCTTTTTTCAACCTGCTTATGCTGACATTTTTTGGAAATAAAGACCTACTACAGCATTGGAGGCTTTCTCTGGGCTCTTCATTCCTTTGGGAGCCTGTTTTTTGAAGGTTTATCTGTGGCTTGGATTGGTGCAAGACCCTTCCCCTGGCGGCTGTGACTGGCATATTCGGAGACTGGAGGGTATACCTGGATGGGTGACACCTAGTGGCCTGTATGCTGATGGCACCTATCCTTGTGGTATTACACATCCAGAGTACCAGGAGCAGGTCTTATATGCTCCATGAACATTAATTGTGCTATCTGGTTAGTGCAATGTTTGTCTATCTTCACAATCACAAGAGTCACAGTTTTCCTCCAGTACGGATTTATTAAATACTTGCATGGAACACTTTATTCATTTCACCATATAATGGACTTAGTATCTTTTATATAATCCAGTGTGTTGTATTAGTCCAATCTTTTCTACATATGTTCACTTACTAGCGCTGCATATTTATGTATTTTATGACCATTTGGAAACTCGGGCACTGCCTGAGGGCCCGTGGTCAGTAGGGGGCCCCATGAGATGCCCCTGGTACCTTTTTCATAGGCTTTTTTGAGTTTGGGCAAGGACACAGGTGCCCCATGATCCCCTATTGCCCGGGGGCCCCATGAGTTGTCAGTCCGCCCCTGGTCACATGATCACTGTGCTGTGCATAGTTTGTACAGAAAGCTGTGGGAGGGGCCCATCAGGATCCACCCACCACAGGATGCCTGCCTACAGAGGGGGCGGAGACAAGACCAGTCACCCTGCGCAAGAAAAGACCAGTCTTCACTACACGTTTGTGCTGGAGACCACGCTGGACTGTCTGGATGAGTCATTGGTATTGGGTGGGTCATTTTATGGGCAAGTAGGAAGAAATCCCTTCCAGCAGGTTGTGCCCAATATTGGATAGTGGCTGTGAACCCTCTTGGGGCTTGGGTTACTGTCTTTTTGATACAGCCATATGGTTGTTTTTGCATGTAGACTTGGACAGATAGGAAGAAAGGAGCGCCCGGAAGTATGTGAGTTTGAAGGTAGGTTAAAAGATGTGTATTGAAAGTGGTGACAAGTACATCAATCCAGTGCATTTTGAGGGGAAAGGACTCCCCCTTCTTCAGGGCTGCTTGCTGCAGTGCTTCTCCTAGTCCCGTGACTCCTTTCACATGTGTTGTTTGGCTCCTATAGGCAGGCACAGAAGGCAAACAAAACATGTGAAAGGAATCACAGGACTAGGAGAATCACTGCAGCAAGGAGCCCTGAAGAAAGGGGAGTTCTTTCCCCCAAAACACAGTCTTCATTACAGGAAGCACCTACACAGAGGAAAGGTTTCACACTGGATTACTGCACAGATCTGGGTAAAAAATACCCAAAGTACACCAAAATTCAAGGAAGAATACACAAGGCAAATGTGTTTAGATGATGTTTGTTTACCCCAGATGTTCACCTTTAAAAACCAGCTCTGTAAAAGAGTAATTAATTTTCAATGTCTTCA
The DNA here is from genome assembly GCF_062004578.1 of Staurois parvus. Taxonomy (NCBI): domain Eukaryota; kingdom Metazoa; phylum Chordata; class Amphibia; order Anura; family Ranidae; genus Staurois; species Staurois parvus. The sequence goes on from NW_028318494.1 coordinate 284,095, forward strand.
GCTATGTTCCTCACCTTGCCTTATCTTGGGGATACTGTTCTTTATTTGAGATTAACTAATTACCATTGAAATATTATATAGCACAATAGATTACACTGTTCAACAGGTAAAAAGTTTTGGGCATAAAATTAGCTAATCTTACATAATTTTGGGGTGCTGAAAACGAAAATGACCCTAAAAAATGTTGATTGGCTCTAGTTTCCATGATATATTCACCCATCTAATGACGTAAGCCATTCAAAATTATGATGCAACTTCAGCTGCATATTGCGCAATTGATACTGGTGACCAATAGAAAATTGCATGTATACTGAGATGATGCAATATTAGCCTTTAATTGCATCACTTCACTGCATAAAAGCTGCAGTATCTGTAGCTGATTGTAGTTCGTCTTTACATTTTGTTTTATGCTTATATAGGCTACTCAGTAATGCCTCGAACTTGTGTGAATAAAGCAGATAATTTCTGCTATATCTGCGGTGAAATAACTTTTATCTCACAAAAAAGGAGGATAACAGGAATGATTAAGAAAGCCTACAACTTGTATTTTGGCTGCAAGATAGGAGACCAGGACAAGAGCTGGGCACCACATATATGCTGCAATTCTTGTGGGACGGCACGGGAGCAATGGTTGAATGGAAAAAAGGCATCTATGCCTTTCGCTGTGCCAATGATTTGGAGAGAGCCAACAGATCATGTTAGTAATTGTTACTTTTGTATGGTGCCTCCAATTGTAAAAGGGCTAAATAAGAAGAAAAAGTTATCTGTGCACTATCCAAATATTCCATCGGCAATACGTCCAGTTCCTCATGGAGAGGGGCTACCAATTCCTAAAGCACCAGAATCCTTCGTGGTTGAGTCAAGTGAGGAAGAACCTGAAGCGTGTAGTCACGTGCAGTTGTAAGAGATAGCCCTTTCCTCGAATACAAGAGAAATGCCAAGAGAAGCAAAACCGACACAAACTGAAGACAAAACTAGTGAGAATCCTAAGTATTAAAATGATTCAACTTAGCTTATGGCTATAATTTTTCTTGGTAATCCTATGCAATATATTATGCCATTTAGGCTTTGTTATGTAGTCAATATCACTTGCTTTATATTTGTGGAAAGACATCTATCTATATAATTATTGTGCATTATGTAGTCATTACGCCTATAGTAGAAAACTTTCCGTTTACAGAAAAACTAGAGCCAATTGACAAATTTCATTGTTATATTTGAACTCAGAATGTGAAATTCATTAAGAAATGGATCCTTTTGTTTCCAAAACTGGCAAAAAATAAAAATTTGTTGAACAGTGTTATCCATAGTCATATGAAAGATGTAAAAGTCCTGAACTCACCGCAAGCCCATTGTTTGCTGAATACCAGATAAAATCCATCCAGCCATTGGCCATTTCTACATATTTTCCTAAGAAAGGGCCATTGTTGATTGCATCTGGTAAACGCAGAGTCTAAAGATCTAATAAGACACAGTTATGATGGAGAGACTGGTGGGAGGTTAATTGTGAGTGCAGGACTCTTACTTTTTTCAGGTGACTATGTATCTTTGCAGCGATTAGCTACAAGCCTGACTAAATGGCTTATGGCTTGAATTGGTATACTTTGGCTTTGGTACTGAAGAGGGCAGAGATACTGTTGCTCAGTTTATCCTTCTTGCTTCATGTGCCATTTATCACACAAGGATGCAAATGTGAAGTGTCAAAGATCTCTGACAAAGGTGTGACAACAAACTGGCCTGGGGAGAAGACATACTAGTAAAGTCTAGCCTTGGTGATGGAGTATAGAATGGTCTAACTAGGTTCTGCAGTCTGTTCATTGATAACTCAGGCGAAGACCAAAAATGCTTCCAGCATATGTTGATGGCAGAAGCTGGTGATGACCATTAAATAAGAATTCCAGTTTTTTTTTATAGTTCCTAATAGCAAAGCTTCGTCCACTGTTAAGAATTCTCCTCCCCTCCTCTAAAATTCTCACTTTATTTTTTGGGGGTGAGCGGGTACCTAGTTTTGGTACAACTCCCATTTCTGCTACATTTGCCTAGGCAATTCCACTGGACGTTCTCCCCACTGCACCCCCCCTTCTCTCTGAAACCTCTTGAGACACGTCACAGGTCCCAGGAGGTCACAGGACCATGCACAAGGTGAATCATGATGCACACATGCACAGTGGGATGCCCACAGTGAAGCTGCAAGAAAATACAGCAAGCTTCTCACAGTAAACTAGCTGGTAACAGGGACCTGAAGACCGGTGAAGAACTGGCCCGGGTGAGGATGACACTGGATCCCTGGACAGGTAAGTTTCCTTTTATTGAAAGTCAGCAGCAGTATTTGTAGCTGCTGAATTTTATATTTTTTTCCACTGACTGAAAATCCTCTTTAAGTTGGGAGGCCTAATAATATGCTGATTAGTTGTTTCCCTAAATCAGGGGTCTCCAAACTACAGACTATGGGCCTCATCTGGCCCACTACAAGTTTCTGCAGCTAAGGCAAGTTGTGTATCTTCAATATGCACAGATTGAGGATTAAGGTTATTTAAGGGGGGACTCTGATGGAGACCCTGATGTGGGGAGGACTCAGACGTAAGGTTGGGGGGGGGGGCTTTGGTGGAGACCCTGATGTAAGGAGTAACACTGATATAATGGGGGACTTTGATTGGGTCCCTGAGGTAAGGGGAACTCTCATAAGTAATGTTTCAGCCTGTATGGAAAGGTTTGGAGACCCCTCTCCTAAATCACACACCCAGAATTATTTTTCTCCATGCCCACCCTACTTTGGAATCTTTGAGTTGTATGTTCTTCTGTGCATAGCTTTGATACATTAGGGAGAATATGCTGCACACTGCTCTTATTTTTTAACATTTTCTTTCACCTTTTAGCATGCCATAGCCATCAGTGATGGAGCTGAGCACAGAAACATACCTTCCAAAAACTCCAAGTCATAAAACCACAAACTGCATTATCTGGCTAAGGAAAGCAGCTTATTTGCTACCGGCACGACATCCAGTTGGAGAAACTAAGACAATGCATTGTAATTTGTTGTATTCAGAGATCTAATAAGCTCTACCATGAGAAGCTATAGAAAACATCCAATTTTTTTGTTAAATTGTTACTAAACCCAGGACCATGCATTCACTATATCTGGTCTCCCAGAACATGGAAATGCAATTATTTTAGTAAATATAAACTACTAAATACCTTTTCTCCTTATCGGTTTGAACAGTCTTGTGACTTCTATCAGTGTCCAGCAGGGCACTGGTTAAAGCTTGTAGGAGGAATTTTCATTCTCCCTTGATTGTCCTATGAGACTGCATAACCCCTGACCCTCTTTCTGGACAGCACTGATTGGCCCTGTGCTGAACACATGCACCCTTCCAAGAAAGAAACCTCTCTAGCAATACACACCAAACTAACATGTGACGCTTGCCCCCAAGGCTCTATTCTATCAGCAGATGGATTGGGGACAGTAGAAGAAGGAGAGGATCAGAGAAGACAGGATCAAACAGCTTTTTTACACAATTTGGAAGTTTGACCCCTTAGGTTCCACAACGAGTATAACAAGCATGCTTTGCTGCATATACAAACTGATTGTACTGTTCTGGGTTTAGTAACACTTTAAGACAAATCGCATAATAGGATGTTGATTCTCTAAAGCTTTAAAGCTAAATTCTAAAAATTCAGCTCCTTTGTAAAAACTGATAAGAGGCATGGAGGAGCTCAGCTATGAGGAAAGATTAGAGGAACTGAATTTATTCTCTCTTGAGAAGAGGAGATTAAGGGGGGATATGATCTCCATGTATAATACATAAGGGGGGATATGATCTCCATGTATAATACATAAGGGGGGATATGATCTCCATGTATAATACATAAGGGGGGATATGATCACCGTGTATAATACATAAGGGGGGATATGATCTCCATGTATAATACATTAGGGGGGGATATGATCTCCGTGTATAAAACATAAGGGGGGATATGATCTCCATGTATAATACATAAGGGGGGATATCATCTCCATGTATAATACATAAGGGGGGATATGCTCACCATGTATAATACATAAGGGGGGATATGATCACCATGTATAATACATAAGGGGGGATATGATCACCATGTATAATACATAAGGGGGGGGATATGATCACCATGTATAATACATAAGGGGGAGGATATGATCTCCATGTACAATACATAAGGGGGATATGATCTCCATGTATAATACATAAGGGGGGATATGATCTCCATGTATAATACATAAGGGGGGATATGATCTCCATGTATAATACATAAGGGGGGATATGATCTCCATGTATAATACATAAGGGGGGATATGATCACCATATATAATACATAAGGGGGATATGATCTCCATGTATAATACATAAGGGGGGGATATGATCTCCATGTATAATACATAAGGGGGGGTATGATCACCATGTATAATACATAAGGGGGGATATGATCACCATGTATAATACATAAGGGGGATATGATCACCATGTATAATACATAAGGGGGGATATGATCACCATGTATAATACATAAGGGGGGGTATGATCTCCATGTATAATACATAAGGGGGATATGATCTCCATGTATAATACATAAGGGGGGATATGATCACCATGTATAATACATAAGGGGGGATATGATCTCCATGTATAATACATAAGGGGGGATATGATCGCCATGTATAATACATAAGGGGAGATATGATCTCCATGTATAATACATAAGGGGGGGTATGATCACCATGTATAATACATTAGGGGGGGATATGATCTCCGTGTATAATACATAAGGGGGGGATATGATCACCATGTATAATACATAAGGGGGGAAATGCTCACCATGTATAATACATAAGGGAGGATATGATCACCATGTATATTACATAAGGGGGGATATGATCACCATGTATAATACATAAGGGGGGATATGATCACCATGTATAATACATAAGGGGGATATGATCTCCATGTATAATACATAAGGGGGGATATGATCTCCATGTATAATACATAAGGGGGGATATGATCTCCATGTATAATACATAAGGGGGGATATGATCTCCATGTATAATACATAAGGGGGGGATATGATCTCCATGTATAATACATAAGGGGGGATATGATCTCCATGTATAATACATAAGGGGGATATGATCTCCATGTATAATACATAAGGGGAGATATGATCTCCATGTATAATACATAAGGGGGGATATGATCTCCATGTATAATACATTAGGGGCGGATATGATCTCCGTCTATAATACATAAGGGGGGGATATGATCACCATGTATAATACATAAGGGGGGATATGCTCACCATGTATAATACATAAGGGGGGATATGATAACCATGTATAATACATAAGGGGGGATATGATCACCATGTATAATACATAAGGGGGGATATGATCACCATGTATAATACATAAGGGGGATATGATCTCCATGTATAATACATAAGGGGGGGATATGATCACCATGTATAATACATAAGGGGGGTATGATCTCCATATATAATACATAAGGGGGATATGATCTCCATGTATAATACATAAGGGGGGATATGATCACCATGTATAATACAAAAGGGGGGGGTATGATCACCATGTATAATACATAAGGGGGATATGATCACCATGTATAATACATAAGGGGGATATGATCACCTTGTATAATACATAAGGGGGGATATGATCACCATGTATAATACATAAGGGGGGGGGGGGTATGATCTCCATGTATAATACATAAGGGGTATATGATCTCCATGTATAATACATAAGGGGGGATATGATCACCATGTATAATACATAAGGGGGGGATATGATCTCCATGTATAATACATAAGGGGGGATATGATCACCATGTATAATACATAAGGGGGGATATGATCTCCATGTATAATACATAAGGGGAGATATGATCTCCATGTATAATACATAAGGGGGGATATGATCACCATGTATAATACATAAGGGGGGGATATGATCTCCATGTATAATACATAAGGGGGGATATGATCACCATGTATAATACATAAGAGGGGGATATGATATCCATGTATAATACATAAGGGGGGTATGATCACCATGTATAATACATAAGGGGGGATATGATCACCATGTATAATACATAAGGGGGGATATGATCACCATGTATAATACATCAGGGGGGATATGATCACCATGTATAATACATAAGGGGGGATATGATCTCCATGTATAATACATAAGGGGAGATATGATCTCCATGTATAATACATAAGGGGGGGTATGATCACCATGTATAATACATAAGGGGGGATATGATCACCATGTATAATACATAAGGGGGTATATGATCACCATGTATAATACATCAGGGGGGATATGATCACCATGTATAATACATCAGGGGGGATATGATCTCCATGTATAATACATAGGGGGGGATATGATCTCCATGTATAAATACATCAGTGGTTCATATAGTGAACTCGGTGTAGAGTTATTCACCCTGAGGTCATCACAGAGAACAAGGGGGCACTCTTTACATCTGGAGGAAAAGAAATTTAATCTCCAACATGGAAAGGTTTCTTCAAAGTGAGAGCAGTGAAAATGTGGAATAGACTCCCTCAAGAGTTGGTTCTGGCCAGCTGAGTGGATTGCTTTAAAAAAATGCCTGGATTCTTTCTTAGATATACAGAATATAACTGGATACTAACATTTATAGGTAAAGTTGATCCAGGGAATATCCTATTGCCTCTCGGTGGATCAGGAAGGAATTTTTTCTCCTGAAGGAGCAAATTGAATCATGCTTTACTGTTTTTTTTTGCCTTCCTCTGGATCAGCTGTGGGTGTAGGATTATAACTTTCTTTTTAATGAGTCTGAGTCTGCAGAGATGAGATAGATGCATCAACTGAAGTTCTCTGATAGACAGCAGGTTGCAAGGGGCTTACATGAAAGATGAGTGTCCCATGTGCTGGTGGCTATGATGTTCATTGAAATCTTCTTTCTTCCTGCCCTCCAGGTTACCCCAGTAGAACTGTAAGATCACAGCTGTGGGGTATCCAGGGGGCAGAGAAATAAAGATTTCAGGGAGATACAGGAGGCTTCACCTGTCACAGGTGTCACGATTGCGGCATCAGACCCCAACCCTTCTCACCAATCTCGTGACCGAAGGACTAGCCAATCTAAAACCGCGATGTCACGGAGTAACAATGCCATGCCCAGCTGCACCCTGCACAATGATTTTCCAGCTAATGGACCACGATCGATGTACCGGCAGCCTGAGCGTGATTGTTACTGGGTCAGGTTAATTACGCAATTAACCCTTCACACTGCCACCACCTCCTTTTTGTACAGAGAAAGAGGAAACTCTGCAATATCAGCAATAACACTAAGATGGTTGAAATAATCGTCTGTATACCACTGTCACCGCAAGAAAGTTTTACAGAGTTAAACACACATAGTAGCGCTCTTCAGCAGCATAAATTCGTGGTTGCATTAAAGAGCTTTATAAACAGTTCAACACTTTCAGAAAGTAAGATTTATTACTAAAAGGTCAAAAGGGTGCAATAAAAATATTTACAGAAAAAAGATGTAACCAATATATATATAAATATACAGAGAACAATAGCACAGCAAAGAGAAAACAGAAAGGAGTTTAAAGGGTTAAAGTACTTGCCAATCAGCCTTGGTTTAAGCAGTTTCAAGTCTTATGAGCTCAAGGATGCTTTTGATCTCCCTCTGTAGTTTCGATGTTAAGGTAGGGAGAACTTCTTCTCTCACCCACACAACTCCAAGCATAACAGCCCTTTTTCTAGCAAATCCACAGGGTGTCTCTGGAGCAGTAACCAATCGTCTACTTTTGGGGAGGGAGGTGTAGGTGGAGACCTAAGTTAAAACCAACAAGTTACAACCAGAATCTCTCATAGCTTGTATTTTGGCCCATAACTTTTCCTAGGTACATTTGCTGGCCTGACACTAGTATATTAATACTCAGCCGCATCTGCGGAATGGTTAGATATGAAACATGTCACATGCACTTGAATGGCTCAGGAGACACATTTCTCTGCCTCTCCATGCATGCCAGCCAAAGAGTGTAACATATCAAATGGTTTGTCTTATCGTGACCTATCTTAAGATATGCCTGGTTTTTATGTAAGTCTCTCGTATTCCATGATATGAGATCATAGTGGGAAAATGGATTTTTAATGTGGTATCTAGTTTATTACTTCTCTGGAATGTCTTTGAACTCAGTGAAGGGCTTGGTTTATACTTTTACGATATGCCAGATTGCACAGTTTCTTAGACAGCTAGGCACCCAGCTAGTGAGGTTTTATAGCCAGGACGCCCTCCTGCTGTGCTTTGGCTGCCTGTGACTTCTGCAAACACACTCAGACCATATGTCACTCAACAGAGAGGGAGGGGGGATGATTGGAAGAGGCAGCCTGCTTTGGTAGTGAGAAATTGCACAACATGGAAAATTCTTAACAAAATAGAGGCCTGCATCCTTCCCTGTGGGCACGATTGCTACAACAGGCACCTGTAAAAGTGCCAACTATACCTTCCCTTTCTGCCCTCTTCCTCCAGTCATGGAAGCTGTACTATCAGTTTCCTCAATAAAAAGCGCTCTATGAATGGAGGATGGGTGGATATATGAAAGGTCCACCTTCTTCATTCATAGATCACTTTTCATTGCGGGAAGTGATAGTACAGCCTCCATGAATGGAGGAGGGGGCAGAAAGGGTGGGCATAGTTGGCACTTTTGATGAGTGCCTGTGACAGGTAGAGCTGCATCTAACACAAATACAAATACTGTAGCTGCTGACTTTTAATAAAAGGACACTTACCTGTCCAGGGATCCAGAACTGTCCTCCCCTGGGCTGTTTTTTGCCAATGTTTAGGTCCCCGGTGCCCCCATGCTAAGTAGGGGAAGCCAGCTGTGACTCCTTGCACCTTCACAGCCAGCTCCCTACTGCACATGTGCGAGATACGCTATGTCCTGTGAATGGTCCTGCAGCCTCCTGGGATCTGTGACATGCCTCAAGAGGCTGAGGGCAGGGGGGCAAACTTTTACTTGGGGCGCCTAGGTAATCCAGGCCGTAGTGGGAGTGGGTACCAGTCAAAACCAAACGTTTCAAAAGTTGTTGGGGGTAGGGATGAGGTGGACAAGAGGAACTTCTCCTTTTGGATGAAGTTCCGTTTTAATAAGAGTATGCAATTCCCCTGTGCCAACACATCGATGGGGAGGAAAGTAATTTGGTCTGGTATTGTAGGGACCATTCTTTGAATTTTGTTTTGGGGGGGAAGTAAAATATCACTGCTCCTGCAGTAATTGAAACATGGTATGTACGTCCAACCAACCATTCTTTGATGCCTGTGGTCCACTTTTTAGGTTGTCAAGCTGAAGGTTACATTGTCAAAAATCAAGCTTTATCTAGTATAGCACAAAGACACACTTTTTCCCGTAAAGTATGAAAGGCTGCATTTTATTTCCCATCACTGTCAGAAAGAGTCCAGCCATATTCAAGACTAAAGCCTACAGTATAGTGTATGATTTTGATGGGCAGGACAATTAGGAATGCACTTTTATATACATTTTTAATTCTGAATTAATTCCCTTGTCACTTTTTCCAGTACCATCTGCAGTAATGACAGCTGTGCTCCCTGTATACTCCAGACAGGTGAAAAGGTGTGTTTTTCTGTATTTACCTAAAGTCAAATAATTTTCTCAGTTGTGATCTCACCTTAGACAGAACAAAAGACATTTATTTTTCCAATCTCCAAGACGGCTGCTTCTGCTATATGTGTTCAAGGCATTCTCCTAGGAAGATTCCTCTAGGAGGCTTTAGCTTCCTTCTTTAAACTGTCTGCTTGATACTGAATGTTGACTAATGAAAGCTTTAGGGAAATGCCTTAAACAAACAAGGAGAAATGGTTCTTGAGGGCTGCGAGCATCACACTGGCCTGATTCTGCAGAATATGTGTGCTGTGTACAATGAACACGGAACGCCAGAATCTTGTTCCGCACATTCCTAAAGATTCTTTGCTGTCTAATAATGAATATTCAGCATTTTTCCCCCTTCATCTAGAAAAAAAAAATCCCCTGACTGAGTCTGCAGAGATGAGATAGACGCATCAATATTAAGCTCTTCTTTTACTGTCATTGGGACTTAGGACTTGTTAAGACTGCGTTGTACTGAAATTCTCTGATAGACAGCAGGTTGCAAGGGGCAGTTTGCAGATTGGCAATCCTCTCCCTTTAATTAGAGTTCACTGAAAGTACAGGGGGACCAAAGAACGCAGCAAACACAAAGAAAGGAGTCTAGTACTTGTCTAGTTTATGTGAAAAATGCAGAAAAATATACACAAGGCAGTCCTACTTTTTAAAATTTAATATATATCCACCTTACAGTTTACTTGGGATGATGTGAAAGAGGTTTTTCAGTAGAGTGCCCCCTTTTCCAGAGCGTGGCCAGTAGGAACCTGTTTTACTATGGGTGGGGCCTTGATTGATTATGGCATACCTGCCCTTGATTTATCCAGTGCTATATATACTTGTAAGCAGGGCAGCAGAGTGATGGTTGTTTGCCACATCCTCCATGTTTCCAATTAACTTGTTGGGCGCCAAGTCTGGGAAACATGAGAGGCCTACCCTCAAGATGGCTTCCTCTGGGTTACCCTAGGTACCTTGTACAAGGTCTCTCTCTTTCTCTACTTCACATACATGAGGTACCTTTGCTTAAGTGCTGTTTTCACCAATGCCCTGGGAAAAGGCATAGGTTGCCATCAGGGAATACTCGACCTTAAGGCGGGCCTCTACTCTTAGAGATGAACGTGCACCACAACTGTACTCCAGTTGCTCTTGGATCCCTGTGTAAATGTGCCTTTTCCCATTGTAGCTTGCAATTACGAGGGCCAAGCCAAACACTGACCACAGCCACCTATCTAGCATTTCCCACTACCAGTCTTGGGAGCGGCATGGAACCCTACAGTGCATATAGAGCAGACCCATTGTGCACTTGACTTTAACTCCTGAGTTTGCATAGCTCTATACAGGATGGAGATCTCCGCAATGCAGTTCCGCTCCAGTTGCTATGAGAGACGGAATGTGGCGTATTGAATGCTGACAACATCTCCCTCACGGCAAGAGGCAATTCCACCTATAACAGGTATACTCCATGGACAGGCTCCTTACTAACTGTACCTTCGTTGCTCTTGGCAACCACATGTGTAACATGCATTAAGGTGATATTTGCATGTTAACTCTTCATGCCCCATGTGCTAGTGACCCGAGCTGCATACTAAGTGTAAAGTTGTGCTGGTTACTTGCTTTACACCCCTTTGAGTAACCTCAGATCAGGCAAAAGGCAAAGTTTCAATGCTTTACTGTATAAAGTGCAACATTACAAAGTCCAACAGGACTTCAACAAAACTGTCCATTTTCCTAAATCCCTAGTCCCTAATCCTACCAGGCTATATGCTGTCCCAGCATACCTGCAGAGGTGAGTCCATGTAGTCAGGGCCAGTGCTAGACTATTTTGCGCTCAGACAAGACCAGCTACTTGTGCCACCCCCCCAAAAAAAAAAAATATAAAAACAATATGCAAAAATAAGTGCCATAAGATGCCACCAGCACCAATATTAAAGACAAAATCAGTGTCACGGACGAACTGTACCTGTGGCTGGCAGTGGCAGGGTGACAGCTGCAGTGAGTGGAGGATGATGGATCCACACTCTGACAGATCCCAGGCTGGAATCCCCCAGGCAATGGGGGGAGATAAAACACTGTGACAGCAGGCAGCTGAAATGAGTGTCCCCACACAGTGACCGATGCGGCACAACACCACCACCAAAACTAACACAGATCAGCAGGCCCAGCAGGCCCTAGAAGAGCAGGCTGGGGGATCATGATGATGTCATCACTCACTGACACATTGCACGTGTGATGGATGGCCGGCCAGGTCACACTCACACAGACACGAGACGTCAGAGTCAGCCATTACCTTCCTCTGCAGGTGCAGCTTTGCCTCCACTGATGAATGGGAAGAGAAGGGCTGGAACTCCACAGTGATCACCAGCTGCCAGCCGGCTTGCAGTAAGGGACTGAGTCTGAGAGGAATACTAGAAGGAGCTGCAGCTCAGCTGCTACACTGGCCCCAGACACCTGGTATCTTCCTCTGTCCTTTCTTCCTCCCCCTGCCACCCCTCTACTCAGTTGAAGGGTCATTTATGACATGCCGGTGTCCCACACAGAGATAGTATGAGCCAGTGCTGCACCCAGGCACCCTTAGATGGCAGTGCACCCTAGGCGGCTGCCTAGTTTGCCTAGTGGAAGCACCAGCCCTGCATTAAGTTGTTATCTAGCAAAGGCAAGTTTTAGAAGTTGGTCTTTTTGGGGCAAACCCCAAGTCTTTATACCATACAAGGTTTTTGCGCCATCTCTACACCTTTTCCACGTGACTTTATCTTTGGGGATCTGGGGAAGTGAGCAAGGCTTTCTTTCACAGTAGATCCTCCAGACTCTAGACCAAGCCCAAGGGTACAGGCTATCGGCCACCCATACTCTTGAGCAACTGGACATTACATCTTGCTGGCTCCTGTGTGTTCTCTCCCATGCAACAGATTGAATAAGTCTGGGCAAAGCCCTCCCTATTTTTACTAGCACAGGGAGAGAGAGGCAGAGCTCAGAGAAAAAGTTGGAAAGAAGTTAACCCCCTCCCTCCTGGCCGGGGAAGCACCTATCTAGCTAATTTCAACCTGCTTACATGCTCCAACCTGGAGACTCTCAAAACTATGGAGTTAGGACTGCAATATAAAGGGGAGCCTTGACGTAGACTCTGTGGATTCCTCATATATTTGCAAATGTGTGATTATGACACACTAGGGCACACTATGGCAATTATGACACACTAGAGCAATGAAGACATTTTTTTTTGCATGGCCAATACAGCCATTATGCATAAAACAGCATAAGTATCAAGCTAGCAGGTTGGTAAAGCTAACAGTAACAATGGCTCATAAGATCCTGAATGCTTGTAAGGAAAACTGAGTGCATGTTTCCACCCAAAGGTCTGTGCATGCACATGGAATGGTCCATGGACTTGTGCCCATGATCAGGGCTGTGCACACCTCTGTTTGAATACACTTTTGATGCCAGGAGGCCTATTTAAAGCACTGCCAAGCTCAAGATCATTGCTGAGTGGAAGTCAGTTCCCATGTCCAGACCCTGCTTGCATCTGTGTTCTGCTTTCTCTACTGAACTTGAAAGTCCTATGATGACATCTAGCTGGAGTTTCTGCTCTTCAGTTTCTGCGTCCCTGCATAATCCAGTTCTTCTGCTGGCCTGGACTTTCTGCAGTACATGTCCTGTCACATCCTAATATCAATCTTGGGGGGAAAACAGGACAGGCGGTGTATTAGAAACCCTTCTCATAACTTCACTCTCTATCAGGTATGGGACAGCACCTGTGGAAAAGTCTTGAGCTTGGTATACGGACGGTAGTGTTTCCATAGCTCTCAACTATCCCTCATTTTGGAGGGACTGCCCTTCTTTTAGCACCAAATCTCTCTGTCCATTGTGCAGCCTGAATTGTCCCTCTTTTTTTATCTGATACAGTTGCAAGAAAAAGTATGTGAACCCCTTGGGATTACGTGGAGTTTTGCATGAATTGGGCATAAAATGTGCTCTGAACGTCATCTAAGTCACAACAATAGAAGAACACAGTCTGCTGAACATAATACTACACAAACATTAGATGTTGCCATGGTTTAATTGCACATAACATGTAAACATTCACAGTGCAGGGAGGAAAAAGTATGTGAACCTTTGGACTTAATAACTGGTTGACCCTCCTTTGGCAGCAATAACCTCAACCAAACGTTTCCTGTAGTTGCAGATCAGACCTGCACAATGATCTGCAGTAATTTTGGACAACTCCTCTTCACAAAACTGTTTCAGTGTAGCAATATTCTTGGGATGTCTGGTGTGAATCGTTCTCTTAAGGTCATGCCACAGCATTTCAATCGGGTTGAGGTCAGGACTCTGACTGGGCCACTCCAGAAGGCGTATTCTGTGCTGTTGCAGCCATTGTTTTGTTGAATTACTTGTAGATGACGTTCAGAGCACATTTTATGCCCAATTCATGCAAAACTCCACGTAATCCCAAGGGGTTCACATACTTTTTCTTGCAACTGTATTTATATTTCTATACACAATGTACTATTTTACTATGTTATGCTGCACTAACATTTTTTATCCAAAATAGGTCAAATGGGCACAAAAAAAAAGTCAAAGAAGCACTTGTGTGGTTCAGCCAATCATTTTCTGCATATTAAATCTTTATGGTCTGTGTAACCAGGGCTGTAGCAGGGACATGCCCTTTGCCTACATAGGGTAGTGTTAGATGGACTAGCAGATTTAGATTGACTAACAAATCAAAGCCAAACACTAGCTAGCACTTTTTTGTTGTTGGGTTTAATAATGCCGAAATCATTGTCAATAAAGGCAAATTGTGCTCACAGCACACTCTTGACCTAGAGAAATCCACTTAACTTACTCTAAGAATCTGAAGTCCAGTCAAAGAGCTCCTGATAACATCTTCTTCTAGAGCTCAGGACACAGAAACACCATAACTCCCAACTTTCTGAAATTTTGAAGAGGGACACTGTCTCGGTCATGGGTCAGGCTCAAGATGAGAAGTTAAAGATAAAGAGACAGAGGCTCCCACTGACCAGCAAGATAATTACACAAGCAGGTCACCCTGGTGGACAACACAGGCTCTCCCAAGGTGTGGGGTCTAAGCACTAACTGGAGTTTACCAGAGCTACTGATGGTGGAGATGGGTTTTGCTGTGTGTTAGTACCAGGCAACAGTCCTCATCAGGAAGTGGCAAATATAGTAGGTAGGGATCAAGCAGAAGCGTATTCAGTAAACAAGTGGTTGCAGGTTGGAATCAAGCAGAAGCACAGTTGAGGAACATGCCAAAAGTCAGTAATGAGTGGTAGCAGACAAATATGGCCAGTAGCAAGAGTGACAAGAGTGAAATATTGGCTAGAGTGAGCACAATAATCTAGCAAACAGGAAGTGCAAAGGCATGGCTAAAATAGCAAGTTCATGGGAGGACCAAAGGGTTCAGAGTTCAAGAGAAGCAAGGGTTCAAAGCAGGATCATTCAAGGATTTGTCCAGGGAGCATTCCAGCATCCCAGGTGGCTCAGCAAGAATTGTTGGACACAGAAAAGGTTGCAGGTTCAGATCCAGCTTCTGACAACTGGTTTCCTTCTACTGATGAAAATATGACCTACCTTACACCTCAGATCCTATCACTCAGCCATACTGCACTATGACTAATAATGGACAATCCCACTGATAGTTAAGGGTAGCAAAAAATATGTTCTTTGGCCATTATTGAATTTGAAGCTATCGAGTTAACACATTTGTGCGCAGGTCTGTTTCCAATTTCATCTGCTGATGGAAGATATGTTTGATGAGAAGGTTTTGAGCAACTAAACATGTGAAATCTGTGATAGGAAATGGTTGATACAATGTATCTGACCAGAATTAACTGAGAAAACTTAAAGGCTTTGAGCCCCTTTCTCTTGACTTTTCTTCATTCTGTCTAATCCGGGTGTGCTATTCACCTTCTGTTCTCTTATTAAAAGAGCTCAAACATTCTTTACTGTACTAAAATATTTGGGACTATTTCAAAGCATAAATTATAAATGTGAGTGAAAATGGAACTGTCGACCAACACAGAGCATTAAACTACCTTCATTTTTTTTTATTAAAAAAACTCTTCTTAAATAAAAGGAAAATACTCTTCCTTTCATTACTTCTGTGCAGTTTCATATATTTGCTGTTCTTTTTTGCTCCTCACCCTGTCAATAATTACTAAATTAGTACGGCAAGCATACAATTTCATCCCAGGTGTTATTACTGGAAAGTTAAACATTGAAGGCTGATAGAAAAGATGGGGCTCTATCTCTGTATTTTAATGGACTGTGTGCAATAGGAGATTAAAAATATTTAAAGCACAGAAAAATGGAAGAACAGAAGTATATTTGCATTGCATTTAATCTGTTTAATTATATCACTCTCAGAAATGGAGAAATGGCGTTTTGTTAAAATCAAAAGATAATATAAATTAATCGTAGTAAACAGTATATAGTATACTGATAAATTTATACATTTATAATTTAGACTACATGAAACTATGTGATACAGTATATATATATATATATATATATTTTTTTTTTTAATTTATTTTTAATTCTATAGATTTTAATAAATTTTAACTTATCTTGTGGGTAAAAATATCAATAATATTTTGGATAACACTTTCCTTGAATTTACAATTTTTTGCTAAAATGGTAACTCCAATTTCAAGGGAAAAAAACTAGCAAATAAAAAAGAATTTTTAATTCTATAGATTTTAATAAATTTTAACTTATCTTGTGGGTAAAAATATCAATAATATTTTGGATAACACTTTCCTTGAATTTACAATTTTTTGCTAAAATGGTAACTCCACTTTCAAGGGAAAAAAACTAGCAAATAAAAAAAAAATCATGTCATGTTATCATTGAATCTTATTAAAAATTACCTTCCCTTTTCATCCACAGCACTGAAATTTTCTTCAAAATTCCAAAATTCAATTTTCTGTAAAATGCAATGCAATATGGCTACCTGGAGGTATTCTGTACACAGATGGTATACAGGACATCCCCCAGATATGGAATTTCCTGCTTGTGTGATTGGCTCACTGATTTTCATTTTATTGATTTGAAGTCTGCACTATGATAAGTTTGATTTTGAGCATCGCCTACAAATGTAATTTTAGGTGAGAATCTCTCAAAGGGAAATCAGGTCTAACCCCCAGTTCACAAATATGCAACCGTGCGGGCTGCATTTTGCACGGGCACGAGAGCCCATTCATTTGAATGGACCCCCGTGTCCGTGACACTCAGGGAAAGAAGTCCCTGCACTTCTTTGGAAAACGCAGCCCGGATGGGAACCTTGGTTCCCAGTACGGTTGCGTTTTCCAGTGCGGGCGGGTCTTAGAATTAATGGCATCCGCCTGCGGGTCTCCATTCCTCTGTGCGGGTGGTGCGGCTACGTGGATTTTTGTGCGGATCCGCAGTGGCACCACCCGCACAGATCTGAACCTAGGGTAAAGGGATGCTACATTCCCCGCCCTACAGGTGCAGCAGCTGATTAGCAGTTATGTAGTTACTCTCTTATGCAGGCCATACATGGTTCGAATTCTGAACAAATTTTTCTTCTGAAAATCGAAAACGTTGTTCGCTCGGTAATCCAATGGCGCCATCAATGATTTTGAAAATCAGCCGACCAAGTCATAAAGTTCACCCCATGTAACAGGCAAAACCTCTGTTCCTTCCTGGACATAACTCATGCGCATATTCTTTTCAGAAAAATGATCGTACAATTTGACCATCATTGAGTCGAAAATCAGTTGTTTTTCATGAATTTTCCAACATGCCTGATCACCGAAAAGGGGAGGAACCACGAAAATCGGCCGGTGCCATTGACCACTAACAGAGCAAAAATCGGCCAATTATTCTTAGGTCCGATTTTCGGGCGAAAAATCGGTCAACCTATGTGTGGCAGGCCTTAGGCTAGGTTCACACCCATGCAGTTTGCATTTGATCCATTTCTGCAGTGCATTTTGCGGTGCGTTTTTCATTTTTGCATATGTGTTCTTGATGCGTTTTTGATGTATTTTGCATTTTTTTCTCTAACTTTATACTTTTTTCTGTTTTTAAAAGCTGTATAAAAATCTTAGAGAAGTGGGGCTAGAAAAACAACACAACAGTACAAGTCTGTTGCCAGCACAAGTCTGATCATAGGAGGACAGGCAGGCTGTGCACATAGCAAAACCAGAAAACTGACCACGCTGACATGGATCTGCTCTCATGCCTAGCATGGTCAATTTGAAATAGGAAAGCATGGGGACTGGTGGAATCACCAGGGAATTCACATGAAGGAAGCAATACAAAGAGAACAGGAGACTTTTTAATACAAGTACAAGGTACAGTGGGCACATATCAGGAATTTGAAATGTTGGGGTAACATATTCTTTAACTACAATGTGGCTTGTGCAGCAATCGTATATGCCACATGTGTCAAACACAAGACCTAAGGGCCAAATCCGGCCCTCTAGGCCACTTCATGTGGCCCTTGCACCTCTCCTGCAGCTGCAGCACCCCCCTCATCTCTGCCTTGTCTCAGCAGGTGGCAGCAGAGAGGAGGACAGAATCCCTCCTACAGATCCTGCGTCTCTCTGTCCAGCTGGAGCACCCCTTCATCTCCACCTCCCCTGGTCTCAGCATTAAGCAGACTCCAGTAGCAGACTTCAGCCCCCCTCTGGTCCTCCTAAAGACACTGCCCTTTCTGCTTCCCAGCCCCATACTCAACTTCTTCCCAGGAGCAGCACATGGTAAGGGGGGTGCACTGTGATGTAAGGCAGGGCTGGATCTAGTCTATCTGATCTGGGGGTGCAGTATAAAAAGTCAGGAGGCATGATGTCGACAGTGTGAAAGAGATGCAGGGATTTGGTATTCCTTGTTTACTTCTATACCACAAGTCACAACCTGGAAATAACATCTGACAGGTGGTGGAAAGGCATTGCAGGAGTAAACAAGGAACACTAGCATTCATTAGGTTGTCATTAGATTAGGATGACTAATCAGAACTTTTGCCTCCTTATATCAAGTGTCCCTATTAGATTCCCCTTACACTGGGGTCCTCATCAGAGTCTCTGTTTACATCAGGTGTCCATTTCAGAATACAACCTTACATCAGCTGTCCACATCAGAGCACCTCTAATATTGAATGACCTCATCAGAGCACCCCTTACATCATTTGTCAACATCAGAGTCGCACTTGTATCAGTTGTCCCCATCAGAGTGTTGCCTTACAACAACTGTCCCCATTATTGTGCCCCTTTAGATCAACTGTTCCCATCAGAGTCTCCCTTACATCAATTGTCCCCATTAGAGTGTACCCTTATATCAACTGTCCTCATAAAAGTCCTCCCTTGCATCAATTGTCCCTATCAGAGTCCCCTTTAAATCATTTTTTCCTAGCAGAGTGCTCCTTACATCAACTGTCCCCATAAGAGTTCCCCTTGCAATAATTGTCCTCATAAGAGTGCCCCCTTAGATCAACTGTCCCAATCAGAGTCCCTCTTACATCATTTTTCCCCATCAGAGTGCCCGCTTATATTAACTGTCCCAATCAGAGTCCCTCTTACATCATTTTCCCCCATCAGAGTGCTCGCTTATATTAACTGTCCCCATCAGAGTACCTTTACATCATTTGTCCCCATCAGGGTACCCCCTTATATCAACTGTCCTTATCAAAGTTCTCCCTTACATCAATTGTCCCTATCAGAGTCCCCTTTAAATCAATTTTTCCTTGCAGAGTGCTCCTTAGATCAACTGTCCCCATCAGAGTTCTCCTTACATCAATTGTCCCCATCAGAGTGCCCACTTAGGTCAACTGTCCCCATCAGAGTCCCCCTTACATCATTTTTCCCCATCAGAGTGCCCCCTTATATCAACTGCCCTCATCAAAATTCTCTGTTACATCAATTGTCCCCATCAGAGTTCTCCTTACATCAATTGTTCCCACCAGAGTGCCCAATTAGATCAACTGTCCCCATCAGAGTCCCCCTTACATCATTTTTCCCCATCAGAGTGCCCTCTAATATCAACTGCCTTCATCAAAGTTCTCCCTTACATCAATTGTCCCCATCAGAGTCCCCTTTAAATCCATTTTTCCTAGCAGAGTGCTCCTTACATCAACTGTCCCCATCAGAGTACCCCTTACATAACTTTTCCCCATCAGAGTCTCCCTTACATCAATTATCCCCATCAGAGTGCCCTCTTATATCAACTGTCCCCATCAGAGTTCCCTGTACATCAATTGTCCCCATCAGAGTGCCTCATGGATCAGTGGAGTCACTCGTAGAGACCAGGGGGGACACAACTAAAATCTGGGGGGGGGAGACAAAGCCCTCTCCTGTATCCCCATGATGTAAGGGAAGGTAAGGGACTCTTGACTTCTGATGGTAGGGGGAGGCTCTTGATGTCTTATGTAAGTGGGGTGGGGTGCTCCAAACAACTAGCCTTATATATAAAACTGGCCCTTTGAGGGCAACCATAATGTTGAAGTGGCCCACAATAAAATTGTGCGTGACACCACTGGTATGTGGTTTATTATTTTTTCATCAGAGTCCCCCTCACATAATTTTCCCCATCAGAGTGCCCCCTTATACCAGCTGTCCCCATCAGAGTACCCCTTACACAATTTTTCCCCCACCAGATTGCCCCCTTATATCAACTGTCCTCATCAGAGTTCTCCCTTACATCAATTGTCCCCATCAGAGTGCCTCATAGATCAGTGGATTCACTCGTAGAGACCTGGGGGGGGGCACAACTAAAATCTGGGGGGGGGGGGGAGCCTTCTCCTGTATCCGCCTAGATCTGGGCCTGATGTGAGGGAAGGTAAGGGACTCTTGACATCTAATGATGGGGGGAGGCTCTTGTTGTCTTATGTAAGGGAGTGGTGTGCTCTGGACAACTAGCCTTACATATAAAACTGGCCCTTTGAGGGCATGTTGAAGCGGCCCACAATAAAATTGCGCGTGACACCACTGGTGTGTGGTTTGTTGTTTTTTCATCAGAGTCCCCCTCACATCAATTGTCCCCATCAGAGTGCCCCCTTATATCAGCTGTCCCCATCAGAGTACCCCTTACATAATTTTCCCCCCATCAGATTGCCCCCTTATATCAACTGTCCTCATCAGAGTTCCCCCTTACATCAATTGTCCCCATCAGAGTACCCCTTACATAATTATTCCCCCATCAGATTGTCCCCTTATATCAGTGTTTCTCAACTCCAGTCCTCATGGACCCCCAACAGGTCATGTTTTCAGGATTTCCCTCAGATGAAACAGCTGTGGTAATTACTAAGGCAGTGAAACTGATCAAATCACCTGTGCAAAATAATGGAAATCCCGAAAACATGACCTGTTGGGGGTCCATGAGGACTGGAATTGAGAAACACTGCCTTATATCAATTGTCCTCATCAAAGTTCTCTCTTACATCAATTGTCCCAATCAGTGTTCCCTTTAAATCAATTTTTCCTAGCCAAGTACTGCTTATATCAACTGTCCCCATCAGAGTTCCCTGTACATCAATTGTCCCCATCCGAGTGCCTCATGGATCAGTGGAGGCACTCGTAGAGACCTGGGGGGACACAACTAAAATCTGTGGGGGGGGGGGGGAGCCTTCTCCTGTATCCCCCTAGATCTGGGCCTGATGTGAGGGAAGGGAAGGGACTCTTGACATCTAATGATGGGGGGGGGGGGGGCTCTTGATGTCTTATGTAAGTGGGGTGGGGTGTTCTGGACAACTAGCCTTACATATAAAACTGGTCCTTTGAGGGCAACCATAATGTTGAAGCGGCCCACAATAAAATTGCGTGTGACACCACCGGTATGTGGTTTATTATTTTTTCATTTGCTATGTTTTGTTGTTACCCTTTATAGGGACGAATTTGATGACAGCCTCATTATTTTTGTCCCTAACATAATCACTACGCCATCATTACAAAAAAATGTGTTGGAAAGTGAAACCGGTTTTATATCATTCTTTCGAAAGTTAGAAAAGAGACATCAATAGTAACACAACTAAAGAAATAAAGACACGAGGACTGGAAGTTTGTAAGCACTTGTGCTCGCTCTTCATTGAAGAGTTTTTTTTAAATTCTCTTTTACAGACTTGTCTGCACAGGAACAGGGAGCCCAGGGATTCGGCTCTGACCGTGCTGATCCCCCACATCAAACTGCAGCTCATATGAGATGGAGTCAGGGAAGAGGCATGTCAGGTAACATTTTATTGCAGGTGTGTGATGTCAGTTGTACGGATTCCTGAGGCATCTAAACTGACACGGTCAGACTTCTTTTGATTAAAAATGTCTAATAACCTCTCAAGAAAGACAAGAAACAAACCACGGAGGTTGTTAAAAAGTTTGCAGTGGGAATTTGATTGCCAGCTTCAAGTACATATATCATGTGCATTTACATTACCTATCTAAAGAGAGGCGTTAGCATTTTTTCCGGTAGATGAAAAAGCCTGTGGATGGGGGGGGGGGGGGGGGGTGCTAGCCTGGAGTGGTAGAGCTAGGTTAAAGAATAAAGTAGAACTCCTCAGAGTTTATTAAAGAATGTCTATATTTGAAGAACAGGGTCTCTGTTGCAGGGATAACCCCGTCTCCAGAATGTAGTTTCCTGTTTTTTATCCTAGGGCATTCAAACTAGGGCATGCCTATCTATGGTGTTCTGTCATCAGGTTTAAAAGGTAACTCCACTTTTGTGGGAAAAAAATTGCAAATTAAAAAAAAATGATTGCTACATGAGCCATGTTGTATGTAAAGCTGAATCCTAGGAAATTAGCCACTTTGTAAAAAGTGAAGGCTATGAGTTAAGTCCAAGGAGCTGCATGACACCTCCTGGGCTTATTTTATTATTTGCTTATTTATTATTTATTTATTACAGGTAATCACAGTATATAGAGCTATCAATTTTCTCAGCGCTTAATGTGTGTATATATATATATATATATATATATATATATATATATATATATATATATATATATAGTACATTCAAATCAGTCCCTAACCCTCAAGGGGCGTACAATCTAAGGGCCCTAATTCTCATCCATACATACACATACTAGGGCCAATTTATACAGGAACCAATTAGCCTACCAGCATGTCTTTGGAGTATGGCAGGAAACTGGAGTACCCAGAGGAAACCCACGCAAGCACAGAGAGAACATGCAAATTCCAGGCAGGTGTTGCCATGGTGTGGATTTGAACCAACAACCTCAGTACTTCAGGACTAACCATTTAGCCAGTGTTCTCATCTCTATTATTTACATTTGACAGGTTTATTGCTCTTCTAGAGAGACACTTCAGGAGCTGGGAGGAGGGAAGTGTCAGGATACGGGTGTTCTGCGGCATCGCGTCGGGCGGCGCATGCGCAGAACACCAACACTCACTACCCGGCGGGCGGTAGGACCTGGGCGCGCATGGCGGCGGCAGGGTTCGTGCATGCGCACTCGGGATCGTGGACGTGCGCCTGGCACCAATGACAGCGGGAGGCGGGCTATTTAAACATAGGAACAGGTATGTCAAGTTGCCGTTTGGTCTTGTATCCTGTTCCTGATTCTGTGTTGCTGTATACTCCGTTGCCGACCTCTGCTTGTTCCTGATCCTGCTCTTCTCCTGCTTAACCCCTGGCTTGCCTGACTATTCTTCCGTCTGATCCCTGGTACTGTGTTTGCCCACATCCTGCTGAACCTGGCTTGTGACCTGACCATTCTTAGCTCGCTCCTATTGTACCCCGCTGTCTGCATAATACTGACCCGGCCTGTCTGACCACGCATACCGTACCCGACCATCCATCCATCCGGCTCGGATCAGACCAGTGTATCTGTCTGCCTTTTCCAATTAGATTCCATTCCTGCACTCCCCTGTCAGTACTCTCTACCACCGCAGGACGCACTCGGGGGTCGCGACCTGGTTCCAGTCTGCACCAAGTCCATCCCCACCATCAGGGGCCCTGGTAAACAGCAGGCTGGGACTTAGACCCCACGCCCTGAGGGCGTCCGTGCGGTGGGCTGCTAGAGATTCTGCCAGGCGGTTTATAACAGGAAGCATACAAAGCTGCTAGGCTTGCCCCTCCCTTCTGCTGCCCATTCACAGAAGCCTTTGTATTTTGTGAATGTGTTCACATAATACAATGGCTTCTGTGAATGGGCAGGAGAAGGGGAAGGGCAGGCATAGCAGCTTTGGTTGATTCTCCTCTCCCAGCTCATGGAGTGTCTCTCTAGAAGAGCAATAAACCTGTCAAACATAAATAATAGAGATGAGCACACTGGCTATATGGTTAGTCTGGCAGTACTGAGGTTGTTGGTTCAAATCCACACCATGGCACCACCTTCCTGGAGTTTGCATGTTCTCCCTGTGCCTGCATTGGTTTCCTTTTGAACACGCACAAAGAAACTGGCAACGTAGACACAGTGGTTAGTCAAGGAAACTAAATACAGCAGATGAAACACACATTGTGCTTACTTCCCTTCGACATCGGAAGATGTCCAGCAGTGCCATCAGCAAAGAACTGCCAGAAACCAGTGGGACCCAGGTACACCTATCTACTGTCTAGAGAAAGTGGCCAGAAGTGCTCCGGCCGTCTGACAGGCCAGGCCACGATGATGTCAGTCTCTCGCATGAGAGTGGGAGTCCTGGGCCATGGCACACAGCTCTGAAGGAACGGCAGGGGTATGCTGTTCCTTTAGAGCGCGTGTGCCGGCTTTAGAAAAGAGAAAATATCTCCTAACGGGTGTACAATATTTACTTTACTTACAGATAAGCTTTATTATAAGTTTACCTGTAGGTAAAATAAAAAAAAAAAAAAAAAGTTTTCTACCACTTTAAAGTTCATGTTCCTGTAAAGGCAGGCGCCCCAAAACGTTTGGTAATATAATGTGTATATATATATATATATTATTATTATACAGGATTTATATAGTGCCAAAAAAACTGATGAAAAAGGATTAATGGATGTAAACAGACAAAAACAGATGTAAACTGATGAAACACTGCTGTGAACTGATCCATTTTTTCTTGGACCCTTAGTGCTCTTACACACGGGATTGACCCATTCAGCGGATCCACTTGCTCAGTGAGGGATTTCTCTGCTGCTGAGGAATCGGAGGACAGCTCTGTGTCCCCTCTGCTGCAGAGCTGCTCGCTCTCCACAATGGGCGGTCGGATGAAAACGGGCCGTCTGTCCGTTTTCATCCAATCCGATCCGACGGACGGAAAGGGGAAGTGGATCCCCATCTGTCCCTTTTTGGCGGATCGGATGTCGACGGGTGTAAACTGACATGTCCATTTACACCGGCCAGTCCATAGAGGAGAATGGAAGTTCCGATGGGGTCCGCCTGAAAAACGGGCAGGTGGATTCGATCGGAACGTCCGTGTGAAAGAGCCCTTGGTGTCCTCAGGCCTTATTCTTATGAATTTGTTTGACTTGTTTGTTCTCCTTGCCAGATGAATACATCTGCATTGCAGTTCCTGCCTCCTGGTGTCTCTCCTTCATTCTACCTCCCTTGCTTTTCCTTTTTTTATCATTTGTTATCATTTGTTCTTCTTCATACCTCGGTAGTATCTTAGCACATTTTAATTTCTTAGTTTCTGTGTTCTTTTACTTATCACCTCCCCTCACATTAGAACAAAGTTTTTTTTTTTTTTTCCGCTCGCAGTGTTAGGATGACTTTGATTATTAACAAAGTCGTCCTGTGATTAGTCTGCAAATGAATGTCCCTAGAAATCTGTCCCGGTGGCAGACCTCCAGGCTCTTTACTGTTGATGTGACATGCTACACAGTCCTGCAGTTATGCGCTAGAACACAGCTTAGTGACAGCTACTTTCTTCCTCCGTTTTTGATGTCCCTCTATAATCACTTCTTTCTTTTCGTACGTGTCGAAGGCATCAGGATCGATTTACTAAAGGCAAATAGGCTGCTTTGTGGGGGAAATTGCACTTTGTAGGGCTCATGTACACTGCAGCTGATAAACTCACGTTTAGGAGCTGTTGAGAGTTTTTTTCAGCAGCCCCTGAACTCTCCCTAATGTTTTCCTATGTGTCCATGTATACATTTTCGTGTACAGACGTTTACAGGCATTCAAGTTTACAGTTGTTTTTTTGACCGCAGAAAACTTGCGTTCAGCAGTTGATTTTATCAGCGTTTCAAACGCAAAACACTTGCAAATCACGTTTCTAAGCGTTTGCGTTTGACATTTTTTTTTAACTCTTCCAGTTCCCGATGCTGTCCAGAGCCTTTTTCATCATGAAAAATGCATGGAAAGAGTTTTCAAGGTACTCAGATGGACAAAACACTGAACACAGGATGTTCCTACCAAGGTTGTCACACATTGTAATGACCAATTCACACCTCAGACCTCTCCCACCCTTGGAAACAAATTATATGTTAATGATCAATTCACACTTCAGACCTCTCCCACCCTTGGAAACAAAAGATATGTTAATGACCCATTCACACTTCAGACCTCTCCCACCCTTGGAAACAAAAGATATGTTAATGACCCATTCACACCTCAGACCTCTCCCACCCTTGGAAACAAAAGATATGTTAATGACCAATTCACACTTCAGACCTCTCCCACCCTTGGAAACAAAAGATATGTTAATGACCAATTCACACTTCAGACCTCTCCCACCCTTGGAAACAAAAGATATGTTAATGACCAATTCACACTTCAGACCTCTCCCACCCTTGGAAACAAAAGATATGTTAATGACCCATTCACACTTCAGACCTCTCCCACCCTTGGAAACAAAAGATATGTTAATGACCCATTCACGCCTCAGACCTCTCCCACCCTTGGAAACAAAAGATATGTTAATGACCAATTCACACTTCAGACCTCTCCCACCCTTGGAAACAAAAGATATGTTAATGACCAAATCACACTTCAGACCTCTCCCACCCTTGGAAACAAAAGATATGTTAATGACCAATTCACAGTTCAGACCTCTCCCACCCTTGGAAACAAAAGATATGTTAATGACCAATTCACACCTCAGACCTCTCCCATCCTTGGAAACAAAATATATGTTAATGCCCAATTCACAGTTCAGACCTCTCCCACTCTTGGAAACAAAAGATATGTTAATGACCAATTCACACTTCAGACCTCTCCCACCCTTGGAAACAAAAGATATGTTAATGACCAATTCACACCTCAGACCTCTCCCACCCTTGGAAACAAAATATATGTTAATGACCATTCACACCTCCAATTCTTCATGAAGACCCCCTGCCAGGTGACCTTAATGACTCTACTAGACACCTTTCCCACCCTTGGAAACAAAAGAAATGTTAATGAGCAACTCACACCTAAGCTAATCTCAACACATACTGCTGTCTCTGCTTCTACTCTCTGTATTTCTCTGGAACAGTCTGAAATAGTTAATAATTTACCACTTTTCAGTGCATTCTGGGCATTTGGGAGGTTCTCCTGTGCTTATCTTTAAAAAAACGCTTCTAAACGCAAACGCACATAAATGCGTTATGCAAACGTGGCTAAACAGACATTTTTTAACCTGCGTTTTCCAGCAGTCAGCTTTCATCGTTCAGAAGTGTCCCGTGTACATGGGGCCGTAGGGACTTTAGCCTTAGTTTAGTGAATGGGGTGAAGCGCTGTACGGCCAATATGGCCAACATTGTAGCATTTCAAATATATGGCAATATATTTGGGAAGAATATTTTTAAAATACATTTCAAATATAATTTTCTTCCATGTAGGAGCACACGCAGCGAATGACAAAAGCGAGGCTTCCCACCTGTTAGCTAGGTGTCTCATCACACAGCAGAAGTAAAAGAATGTTATATCACTTCCGCTTCCGATGTGAAACATGGCGTCACCTTCACACCTGCAAATCATAGTGTTTCCATTTTTTTGTTCAACCCCTGTATTGTAACTGTACTGTCTGCCCCTATCTTGTAAAGCAATGTGCGAACTGTTGGCGCTTTATAAATCCTGTATAATAATATTTTCTTTTTAAAGTGGAAATATATTCTGCATTCATATTACAATGTAGACTTTAAAACCAGGAGGCCACAATGGTGTACAATACAACATTTCCATACTGCCGTGTAAATAACCAGCTTGGCGTGATCTGCGCAATCATTTTGTGCTGTGGCTACTATTATTTTGTAACCGTATAGATTTTCTTAATGCATGCAAATTTCTACAAGGTGGCTCATCTTGCTATTGATTCCACAATGTTAAAATCCTAATCATTAACTAATTGCTAGTGTCCTTTATTGACGACGGGGCCATCTTCTCTGCTAATTTTTGCTGACATGTTGGAGGTTTCTTAGAACTGACTTAACCTTTCAGTGTCCAGCGAATTTCTGTGCCCTGATGTCAATTGACTAGCCTGGCCTTTCTGTTAGATAAAACCCTATCAGCTGCCTGGGTGACTGGAGTAATGAGGCATTGTAAATTGACAAGAAGCTGGTGAATTCAGTTGTTAGTCGGGTTTTTTCATTCATGTTGGGAGTTATGCATGACTGGAGGACAGGGCATTGTTTCCTGGCAGGGTACACAGAGAATAGTTTTGGCATGGTGTCTGCATTTTTTACCTGATGGTGGCCATGACGTCTTTTTGGGCTTGTTTTCACGTGTTTGGTTTCCTTATCTTAAAGTAGGATTTTAGGCAAAACTTTTTTTTTTGTTTTTTGGATTTTTTATTTTAACCCCCATCAGCAGGGCCGGGACAAGGGGTGGGCGGGAGGAGCAGGCTACCTTGGCGTAAAGGTTTACTGTAGGGACAGGATCGCCTTTCTTCTGTTACAAGACTGGCAGCAGTAATGACAGTAATGGGATCGAGTTGGAATAGTGCCCAACACAGTCTTACCAAGCCTGGTGTGATTCCATCATCACAAATTGTTGCAAATAGCAAACTTTTAAAATGTAAAGATGGTTTAACACCAGGATCTACCAAAAAACTGGAATGTGTAGATAAACATTTTAGACCCCATACACACTGGACATTTAGCCCCAATGCATGGGGATTTGGCATTTAGCTGTGGGTAAAGGGCACAGGTGCTCAAGGCCCACTGCCCACAGCCTGTCAAATACCATTCAAGCCTGACAGCTGCTGCAGCTGGAGTTGTACAAATGTTAGGGGAAGAACATTTGGAGAGACAGAGTAAAAAGGAAAGGTGGTGGTGTCTCTCTATGCGAGAAGTGATCTCAGAGTGAGTGTGAAAGAGGACCTAATTGATGGAGAGTGTGATGAGGCTGAAGCATTATAGGTGGAACTGCACATGGTGGTGCGTACTACAAACGTCAGAGTTTGTTATAGGCCACCCAGTGTTAATGAGGAGGAGGAGACTCAGCTCCTTGCACAGATCGAAAAGGGCTGCAAGGACTGGGACAGTGATAATAATGGGGGATTTTAACTACCCGGAAATTGACTGGATTAATGGTACTGCAGGAACAGTTAAAGGTGTATACAAAAATGTATAAACCTACTACAGGACAATTTTATGGTACAGTTCATAGAGGCCCCAACTAGGAATGATGCTATGCTGGACCTAGTAATCTAAAACCATGCAGAGGCTATTACTAATGTCCATATAAAAGAACATCTAGGTAGCAGTGACCATAACATGAGTTCATTTCTTGTTAGCTGTAAACAACAAGCACACACGGGGGGAAATAAAAACGCTCAACTTTAAGAGAGCTAATTTTCCAAGGCTGAAAGTTGCTCCCTAAGACTTAGACTGGCAGGGAATATTGGCATCAATGAACACAACCCAGAAATGGGAGTTCTTCAAAAAGACTGAAAGTGAACACTCTGCAAAATATTTTCCCATGGGCAACAAGTTTAAAAGGCTAACAATCAAATCTATGTGGCTTACGGCCAAAGTTAAAAAAGTTATAAACAATAATAAGAAGAAAAGAGCCTTTATTAAATATAAAAATTGAAAACGAACGTCAGATTGCAAAAGATAGCAGAACAAAACCCCCAAAAATTCTTCAAATATATTAACAGCAAAAAGGTCAGGTCCAAGCATGTAGGCCCTTTACAAAATAATCTAGAGTGGGTGAGTGGAGACAAAGAGAAGGCCAATTTATTAAATAACGTCTTTAGCTCTGTGTATGGGGAAGCTCTTGTCCACAATGGGCATGATAATGACATAACCCCAGATGATCCACATTGGCTCACAAATTATATGATCGGGAAATATTGTTAGATAGAATAAAGGTGAATAAAGCACCTGGACCGGATGGCATACACCCACGGGGCCTTAAAGAATTGAACTTTGTCACTTCAAAGCCATTGTTTCTCATTTTTAGGCACTCTTTAATGACTGACATAGTACCACTGGATTGATGTAAGGCCAATGGGGTGCCAATATTTAAAAAAGGATCAAAATCTTTACCAAGTAATTATAGACCTGTTAGTTTACCTTCTATAGTTGGGAAGATACTGGAGAGTTTAATAACAGACCACATAGATGAGTTCTTGCTGGAAAAAATATTTTAAGCAATAGACAGCATGTATTCATGAAAGACAGAAGTTATCAAACAAATCTGATTTCTTTTTATGAGGAGGTGAGCAAAACCTTGGACAGAGGGGTGGCGGTGGACGTGGTATACTTGGACAGAGGGGTGGCGGTGGACGTGGTATACTTGGACAGAGGGGTGGCGGTGGACGTGGTATACTTGGACAGAGGGGTGGCGGTGGACGTGGTATACTTGGACAGAGGGGTGGCGGTGGACGTGGTATACTTGGACAGAGGGGTGGTGGTGGACATGGTATACTTGGACAGAGGGGTGGCGGTGGACGTGGTATACCTAGATTTTGCAAAAGCATTTGACACAGTTCCCCACATACAGCTAATGTGTAAGGTAAAGTCTACGGGCTTGGAAAAATCCGTACGTATATGGATAGAAAACTGGCTAAAAGATGGTATTCAGAGAGTAGTGGTTCATGATTCATACTCTGAATGGTCTAGGGTTGCCAGTGGTGTACCCCAAGGTTCAGTGTTGGGACCCTTACTTTTTAATATATTTATAGACAATATAGGGTCTGGGATTATAAATCCCATTTCAGTCTTTGCAGATGACACCAAGCTGTGCCGTGGAATAACGTCCTTACAGGATGTCTCCAACTTACAAGCTGACCTCAATGCTCTGTGTAATTGGGCAACTATGTGGCAAATGAGGTTTAATGTTGATAAATGTGAGGTTCTGCACTTGGGGGCTAAGAATATGCATGCATCATACATACTAGGGGGGGTACAACTGGGGAAATCAATGGTGGAGAAGGATCTGGGAGTTCTGGTAGATCACAAGCTTAATAATGGCATGCAATGCCAA
Organism: Staurois parvus; assembly: GCF_062004578.1. NCBI lineage: Eukaryota > Metazoa > Chordata > Amphibia > Anura > Ranidae > Staurois > Staurois parvus. The sequence continues at coordinate 315,110 of NW_028318494.1, forward strand.
GCCGCGGGTTCTAAAGCGAGCAAAATCCTCTCTTGTATTAGAAGATGTATAGACTCCAGAGAGAGAGATATCATTCCCCCCAGTACAAATCATTAGTAAGACCTCATCTGGAATATGCAGTTCAGTTTTGGGCACCAATTCACAAAAAAGATCATTGGAGAACTGGAGAAAGTGCAGAGAAGGGCAACAAAACTGATAAGAGGCATGGAGGAGCTCAGCTATGAGGAAAGATTAGAGGAACTGAATGTATTCTCTCTTAAGAAGAGGAGATTAAGGGGGGATATGATCACCATGTATAATACATAAGGGGGGATATGATCTCCATGTATAATATACAAGGGGGATATGATCTCCATGTATAATACATAGGGGGGGGGGATATGATCTCCATGTATAATACATAAGGTGGGATATGATCTCCATGTATAATACATAAGGGGGGATATGATCTCCATGTATAATACATAAGGGGGGATATGATCTCCATGTATAATACATAAGGGGGGATATGATCTCCATGTATAATACATAAGGGGGATATGATCTCCATGTATAATACATAAGGGGGGATATGATCACCATGTATAATACATAAGGGGTGATATGATCTCCATGTATAATACATAAGGGGGGATATGATCTCCATGTATAATACATAAGGGGGATATGATCTCCATGTATAATACATAAGGGGGGATATGATCTCCATGTATAATACATAAGGGGGATATGATCTCCATGTATAATACATAAGAGGGGATATGATCACCATGTATAGTACATAAGGGGGGATATGATCACCATGTATAATACATAAGGGGGGATATGATTACCATGTATAGTACATAAGGGTGGGGGGGGGGTATGATCACCATGTATAATACATAAGGGGGGATATGATTACCATGTATAGTACATAAGGGGGGGATATGATCACCATGTATAGTACATAAGGGGGGATATGATCTCCATGTATAATACATAAGGGGGATATGATCACCATGTATAATGCATAAGGGGGGATATGATCACCATGTATAATACATAAGGGGGATATGATCTCCATGTATAATACATAAGGGGGGATATGATCTCCATGTATAATACATAAGGGGGATATGATCTCCATGTATAATACATAAGGGGGATATGATCTCCATGTATAAATACATCAGTGGTTCATATAGTGAACTCGGTCTAGTTATTCACCCTGAGGTTATTCACCCTGAAAATGGCAGTTGTGTGGACGAAAATGCCTCATTGATGTCAGAGGTCAGAAAAGAATGGGCAGACTGGTTCCAGATGATAGAAAGGCAACAGTAGGTCATGTCAATATGGACCAAAATCTCTGATGAATATTTCCAACTCTTGGTGAATCTATGCCAAGAAGAATTAAGGCAGTTCTGAAGGCAAAAGGGGGTCCAACCCGGTACTAGTAAGGTGGACCTAATAAAGTGTCCATTAAGGTGTCCTTTTATCATGCAGCGGTAAATGACCGCTGCTCAAATCTCCGGTATTCTCAGAGAAGAGAGTTCTCCCCTGAATGCCTTTTTATGAAGCGGTGTAGATCACTTCACCTAATGAAGAGAGAAGCGATCTACAAACGCTTTGAACGCTAGAAAACGGCTGATGTTACTATAATCTCGAGAGATTACAGTAAGAGATCAGTCAAACACCGTTTACTAAACAGCGGTAAATTATTGCTGCTTCGTTTGCGGTTATCCCGATTCTCTAACTCTGGGCTGGAGAATCTGGAGGGAGAACACAGATTGCCAACGAAGGGCTGACATCGCTCCTTCATACACTGGCCATCTGTGTGCTGAGATGATCAGTGGAGAACATGTTCTCCACTGATCATCTCTGTTTCCTAAACCACTAATGATCTGAGATCAGCAACGATCCTCAGGATCTCTGTTTCATAAAAGGACACCTAAGTGTACATAGTAATATTGGTGGAATCTGGACAAATGCAACGATGCAAAAATATCCATACCTGGAATTCTTCTTTAGACAGCCAGTTGGTTAGTGGTTTGTCATATCTATCTATCTATCTATCTATCTATCTATCTATCTATCTATCTATCTATCTATCTATCCATTCAGTTGTATCCAACCCTTGGCGATTGCATGGACCTTCACTCGTAAGCGACTTTTTCCATGAATTTTCTTAGCAATTATTTTTACAGGGTAGGTTGCCAGGTCTTTCCCCAACCCCTACCATGCAGGATGAAACTAGGACAATTTAGACAAGAGCCAATTAACCTACCAGCATGTGTTTTGGAGTGTGGGAGAGGAACATGCAAATTCCATGCTGTAGGCACCATGGTCAGGAAACAAACCCATGACCCATTTACTGTAAGGCAGATGTGCTAACCACTAAGCCACTATGCCGCCCAGTTTGTTATATATGGTATATGAAATAATAGATCTCCTATCTACATAATACCCCTCAGAAAATATATTCTTCAAAGCCTCTAAAATGAACCATTAAACCAATAATTCAAATAGCATTACATGGGTGACCAAATGAAGTGTTTCTAACAGCTTCTATTTACATACATCTGGAGATGCCTTCTAGAGCTGGCGCTATTAAGTCAGCTATTGACATTCTGGGTTTGATGATATTTATGACCCTTCATATTGATGTAATTAATAGAGGGCCTTATTCACCAGTGGTTTGTGCAGCAGCTGTTTCCCACTAGCAAATAATGGAAGGAAGGGCCACGTACAGTAAATCACTTCAGAAAGAGGCCCACGAGTATCAGAATTACTGATAGGTCTTGCTGTACCTCTATCAATATCCCTACCACTGTCCATCTATATATGAGCTGACATATCCATTTACTACTAATCTGTATGGCTGTGCACTTATGCTTTGTTCTGGACACCTGCTTTCAATGTGAGTGCCAAGCTATTGATGCAGTTAATCAGTGTTATTGCCAAGACCATGGGATCATTAACCCTTTCTGGAATTCTGAACAACACGGGAGGTAACTAACTTTTTGAAGAAGTAGATCTAAACCCCAACTGGATGACATTTTGTTTTGCTATAGCACGGTGTGTTGAGAGTTGCCCAACTTTTAATAAAATACGTGTTTTGCCCTTTTTGTCATGCTTAAAGTATTACTAAACCCACAACAGTAAAATCAGTCTGTATATCTGGTATATCATGCGTGTTATACTCACTGTGGAACCTAAGGGGCAGGGGCGGACTGACAACTCATGGGGCCCCCGGGCAATAGGGGATCGTGTCCTCACCCACCCCCAAAAAAGCCTATGAAAAAGCCAATGAAAGGTACCAGGGGCATCTCATGGGGCCCCCTACTGACCCCGGGACCTCAGACAGTGCCGGAGTGCTCGAATGATCAGTCTGCCACTGCTAAGGGGTTAATCCTCTGCATTGTGTAAAAAGGCTGTTTGATCCTGTCTTTCCTGATCGTCCCCTTCTGCCATTGTCCACTAAATATCCTCTGATAGAACAGAGGTTTGGAGTCACTCTGCACATGCTCAGTTTGGTGTGTATTGCTAGAGAGGTTTTTATTGTTCCTTGGGAGGGTGTATGTGATCAGCACAGAGCCAATCAGCACTGTCCAGACAGAGGGTCAGGGGTCATGCAGCCTCATAGGACAATCATGGGAGAATGAAAACTCCTCCTACAAGCTTTAACCAGTGCTCTGCTGGATACTGATGGAAGTCACAAGACTGCTATACACTGCTGATGAGAAAAGGTATTTAACAGTTTATATTTAGTAAAATAATTGCACTTTATCTGGGAGACCAGATATAGTGAATGCAGGGTCCGGGGTTTAGTAACACTAATCATATCTGAATAAAATATTCTTTGCAGAGCAAAAAGAAAACTTTTCCTACATGTTTTAATTGGTGCTCTGCTGGACACTGATAGAATTCACAAGACTGTTCCAACTGCAAAGGTATTTAGTAGTTTATATTTACTAAAATAATTGCATTTCCATGTTCTGTGTACTGTGGGAGACCAGATATAGTGAATGCAGGGTCTTGGGAGAGCATATATAGTGAATGCGGGGTCCGGGGAGACCAGATATAGTGAATGCAGGGTCCGAGGAGACCAGATATAGTGAATGCAGGGTCCGGGGAGAGCAGATATAGTGAATGCAGGGTCCGGGGAGACCAGATATAGTGAATGCAGGGTCTTGGGAGAGGAGATATAGTGAATGCAGGGTCCGGGGAGACCAGATATAGTGAATGCAGGGTCCGGAGAGACCAGGGTTATAGTGAATGCAGGGTCTGGGGAGACCGGATATAGTGAATGCAAGGTCCGGGGAGACCGGATATAGTGAATGCAAGGTCCGGGGAGACCAGATATAGTGAATGCAAGGTCCGGGGAGACCGGATATAGTGAATGCAAGGTCCGGGGAGACCAGATATAGTGAATGCAGGATCCTGTGGAGACCAGATATAGTGAATGCAGGGTCCGGGGAGAAGAGATATAGTGAATGCAGGGTCCGGGGAGACCAGATATAGTGAATGCAGGGTCCGGGGAGAAGAGATATAGTGAATGCAGGGTCCGGGGTTTAGTAACACTAATCATATCTAAATAAAGTAGGGCAGAATGAAAACTCCTCCGAGTTTTAATCAGTGCACTGCTGGACACTGATAGAAGTCACAAGTCTGCTCCAACTGAAGAGGTATTTAGCAGTTTATATTTACTAATATAATTGCATTTTCATGTTGTGTGTACTGTGGGAGACCAGATATAGTGAATGCAGGGTCCTGGGAGACCGGATATAGTGAATGCAGGGGCCGGGGAGACCAGATATAGTGAATGCAGGGTCCAGGGAGACCAGATATAGTGAATGCGGGGGCCGGGGAGACCAGATATAGTGAATGCAGGGTCCGGGGTTTAGTAACACTGTAATTAGTATCTCAGGGCTGCTGATCTTCTCCAGCTTTTTTCAGCCATTTTCTGTCTACAGGCACTCCCTCTAATTTCAGCTGCACATAGTTGCTCTAGACTGACTTCCTGAATGTGACACCATTGGACCATGCCTGTGCAATGTTTGGCACAGTCACATGAAGTCAGGGGCACAAGTGCTAGAGTGACCCAGAATCCCAACTTGGACAGTTGTAATCTCATAATAGGAGGGGAGCTGGAGGTGAGGGAATGCACTGTAATAAAGTCCCAGGTTACAGCAGAAGCCAACAGAAGCTCTAACCTCTTTCCATGCTATCCGAAACTAAAAATAACGTCTTGGCTGGCCATGTATTTTAATTACCAGATCTGGCCAATCTGGATTTTCAGCATGTTGGTAGGTGTAATGTTATTTATTTGTTGCCCCTCATCTGGTGGTGTAGTGGATGGAGCCTGTTCCCTTTTCAATACCAGATGTGAGTGGGTCCTGGCAGTTTGGGTATGGGAGCAGGTTACTCCTGGCCAACAACATGTAGGTATGTGCAGAAGTGAGAGAGTGGTCTTTGCAGGGCTAGACCGCCTGGAGGATCAGATATGGACACACTAGGGAGAAGGTGGAAGAACCTTGCCACCCTTGACCTACTCTTAGCAGGTCTGTGGGCCTAGGATTGAGGGACACCCTGCGTGTGGAACAACCTTTGGAGGACTGACTGGAAACACTTGGAAAGATGGCTGCTTGGCATAGTACTGGATATTAATAATGAGTGACCTGCACTCTGACTCTGTACCAAGAATGAGGTGTATTGTTGTATTTGCCTGGGTTGATGTAAAGTATTAAAATCATCAGGACTGGTTATTCTTTATTTCAGGTAGTAGGCCTCAGGCAGGCAACATATGTGGAATTGGGCCTCTGGTAAGAGGACCAAATGACACAAGATGGTGGAAAATCTCCAAAATGGCAGGTATGTGACCAAGCCATCTGGGGAAGAAGCAGAGTGGATCCTGGGACTGGCCAGAGGGAACCACCACCTTATCCAGGGTGCTTACAAGCACCTGTTCTAATGTCTGAATTAGAACAACATGCATAAAGTGAGGAATCCTTTTATGGCCATATAGCCCATCCCATGTTTTTTAAATGACAACTCATGGGGCCCCCGGGCAATAGGTTATCATGGGGCCCCTGTGTCCTTGCCTAAACTCAAAAAAGCCTATGAAAAAGGTAACAGGGGCATCTCATGGGGTCCCCTACTGACCCCGGGCCCTTGGGCAGTGCCCGAGTTTCCAAATGGTCAGTCCGCCCCTGGGGACACCCAAGCAGCAATATGTTGATTTTCAAGTTCTGAAAATTGGTGCTGTTCTTATGGGTTCTTTGGATAGGAAACCCTCTAGCGCCAGTACATTGTGCTTGATTACCTTTTAGTTTGTGGATTCTAATTTCTAAACCTAACCCTGTAACTTCATTTCACCTGTAACTAATTGTAAACATAATTTCTTAACTCGATTTCTAAACGTGACCCTTAACCTCCTCGGCGGTATGATTCTTTCAGATTTTTTGTGCTGAAAGCGGTACCATTTTTTTGCATGGAAATATGTAGTTTTTTATTGTAGGCTGTAATTTTTAGGAATAACTCACTGAAATCTGTCCGAACAAGAGTCTAGTAAACATTCTGGATATGATAAAACTTGAAACACGAAATCATAAATTATAATTTAATAAATAATCATAAAAAATAATAATATAATAATAATAAATTTAATTCAATAATATAATCAAACCAAAAACACTGAAATTTGAAATACAGAGGCAAATTCACACATCGCTGAGCAAAGTCGCAAAATCGTTTTCAGTGTCTGATGACGAATTTCCCCACAAATCATTATCACTCAATTCTGCAAGTGGTTCTGATTTACTATCGCTGTTCTAAAACCGCTTTTGACGTAAAGGGACGCTTTTTGGACACCATGGACGTTTCTAAGTTTCCAGGCAGAAAGAACATTCAAAATGCAGGCAGGGCGCAAGACAAAGCAGTAGGGACAAAATGTATGTGAAATGCATTGAAATAGCAATGACAGCAAAAATGAAATTTTTTTAAAAATTCAAATTTCCCGTACGTCCCGTTGTCACAGGGACCGGAACACAGAAGCCAGATGCCGGCATCGGCCGGAGGAGATGGCCGGGGACGCTGGAGGGGACAGATCGTGGGAGCGAAGGACAAGGTAAGTGCTGCAGGGACCCCCAGAGAACGCCGCATGGTAAGCCCGAGTGTAGCTCGGGGTTACCGCTTTTGGTATAGAAATTCTACCCCCGAGCTACACTCGGGAATACCGCTAAGGAGGTTAAAGTGGTTGTGAAACTCTGAAATGAAAAATAAATAAATCATATCCTTCTATAGTATGTACTTTCCTCAATTCAAAGCACCTAGAGTGATATCTGTCTGCTATCTCATTCCATTGCTATCTGTATGATTCACTTCTGACAGTCTATGCTGACACCAAGCAATCCTGGGAGATGCCCCCAACACACAGCAGGTGATTGACAGCCTCAGCTGTGCATGTTTCCCTATGAGACTATGTAGAGGGTGTGTGTCTATCCCCTCCACTTAGGTCTTAGATCTCAGATCACACTCAGCTTCCTGTTCTATGCTGTGCATTAGATCCCCAACCCGTCTTCTGGAAGCTCAGAAATAGTCTTTGATCTGTGTGCTTTAGAAGTCTGTAAAGGAGAGAGCGCTGTAGATAAACAGGAACAACTTATGTAGGAGGATTTGTTTTATCTCTGTGTGTCACCACAGTCACTTCACTGGGTATATCAAAGGGTTTACAACCACTTTAAGACTTATGATGGTAGTAAAGTCAGATTGTTCATTTACACCTACAGGTAATAAGGCCTACCTATAGGTACAGTAAATATCTCTTAAATGTGCACTGCTTAGGGGATATTTACTTTAGTTGCAGCCGGTGACATGCGCACTGCTCTGTCAAGGGATAGCATACTGTCCATTGAGAGAGCTGTACGGCGGCTCTGACTCCCCTGCACATGCACAGGAATGATGTCACCACGGCTCAGCCATTCAAATGGCTACAGCCTGCAAACCCAGAAGGAAGAGTGAAGATGGAAGCCATCAGTAGTGACACACACCGCTGGAAGGCTTCATTTTTAGATAAGTATTTCAAAATTCTGACATTTACTTTCAGGGGAACCAGATTTTTTCTTTTCTTACTTGGAGTTTACTACCACTTTAACCATATGATGGACAGTACATTAGGAACTATATGTACTCACTGGGCATTAAAAATCAGTTGCGAGAAAAAAAAAACTTTTCCTTCCAAAATTTACATTTCCTTAAAATGTCCAAGACAAAATGTTTATCATTGTTTACAATACACCAAGAAACTGATACCAGAAAAAAAAGGAATGCCAAAAGGCTTATGTAGTAGTAAAATGACTAAATTAACCACATTTGTATTAAAAGAATGTGTAAACCCAACATTTCCTATTCCTGATATGTACCTGCAGTACCATGTCTTTGTATGAAAATTCTCCTGTTCTCTATGTATTGCTTCCTTTGTGTGAAATCCCTGGTGTTCCTGCTAGTCCCTCTGCTTTCCTTTTAAAAGCTAACCACACTAGGCCTGGTCTTAAGTCAGAGAAGTGAATTCCAACTGGCTGTGAACTTAATGTGACTCAGTCATAAGAGGATTATTGGGGCTGCCATTGCAGGCGGCCATCTGGAAATGCTGTGTCTGACTTTGATATGTCCTGGAATGAGCATGCTGTATATAAGTGTCAAAAAAGTATCAGAATTACTTATTCCTATACTGGTTCTTGATCAGTGACAGCATTAACCTCCCTAGCAGTATTCCCGAGTGTAGCTCGGGGTAAAGTTTCAGTACCAAAAGCTACACTCGGGCTTACCATGCGGCGTTGCACAGGGAGTCCCTGCAGTGCTTACCTTGTCCTTCGCTCCCGCGATGCGTCTCCTGCAGCTTCCCCGGCCATCTCCGCCGGCCGATGCCGGCATCCGGCTTCCGTGTTCCGGTCCCTGTGACGTCGGGATGTACGGGCGCCGGAACCGGCGGCAAATTTGAGAATTTAAAAACAATGAAATTTTTTTAAAACGATTATTTCATAGCAAAACATTCCTGTATCAAAGCATTTCAAATACATTTTGTCCCTACTGCTTTGTCCTGCGCCCTGCCTACATTTTGACTGTTCTCTCTGCCTGGAAACTGAGAAACGTCCATGGCGTCCAAAAAGCGTCCCTTTAGGTCAAAATCAGTTTTAGACCGGCTAGAGAACAGCGATAGTAAATCAGAACCACTTGCAGAATTGAGTGATAATGATTTGTGGGGGAAATTCGTCATCAGACACTGAAAACGATTTTGTGACTTTGCTCAGTGATGTGCGAACTTGGCGCTATATTTCAAATTTCATTGTTGTTGGTTTGATTATATTATTGAACTAAATTTATTATTATTATATTATTATTTTTTATGAGTATTTATTAAATTATAATTTATGATTTCGTGTTTCAAGTTTTATCATATCCGGAATGTTTACTAGACTCTTGTTCGGACAGATTTCAGGGAGTTATTCCTAAAAATTACAGCCTACAAAAAAAAATACATATTTCCATGCAAAAAATGGTACCGCTTTCAGCACCAAAAATCTTAAATAATCATACCGCCAGGGAGGTTAAAGAATATGTAAACCCAACATTTCATATTCCTGATATGTGCCTGCTGTACCATATACTTGTATGAAAAAGTATCCTATTCTCTTTGTATTGGAACAAATCCCTGGTGTTCCTGCCAGTCCCTCTGCTTTCCTATTAAAAACTGACCACGTTAGGCATGAGAGCACAGCGTGGTCAGTTCTCTAGCTGTGCTGAGAACTCAGCCTGCTCTCCTCCAATGATCAAACTTGTCCTGACTTGCGCCCTCCTGCATAACCTTTCACTGAAAAGTTCAGTATACTGCTGCTTCTCCTCCCCTTTGCAGCTGAGAACAGAGGGAATGTGATAATTTATTTTTTAAAAAAAGGGGAAAAAAAGTGTTTTTTTATATCACACATGTTTTGACTTTCATTTCTATTTTAAACTAAATGACTTGATTTACAAGGTGAAGGCTTATATATACTTTAAATAAATTAGAAAAATAGCTACTGTAATATTGATCTCTTGAGAGGTGAATCAGACACTTGAGCTTCTTGCCTTACACTACTACCGCCCAGGAACCTTGCTCCTCCTGTTTCACTATTCATAATATACAGTAAATGAAATTAAAAATCCAACTGAAAGAACAATGTTCTCTTGTATTTGTTGCAGCAGTGGGATACTCAAAAAAGCAAGCTATGACTCGGTAGAATCCTATGTTTTGCATACAGGATCTCTGCTTCCATAATTTTTTTGTTGAATTTCAAATTTCATACCAATAAAGAGAATATTAAACAAATCATATGCCAAATATAAGAAAACGAGGACCTGGATCTAGTAAAAGGTAAAGATTGTAACAATTTAGTATCACTGATGGAGTACTATAAAGAATGACATCAAAAACAAAAAACCTGCGCTAATAAACTAATCATAAAAAATAACATAGAAAAGCAGCTCGCACATTAGGCAATAAACATAATAATAAAAAATATAAAAATGCAGCGCTAATAAAAAAAAAACCAAATAGTCCAATAAACATAAAAAATTCCAATTATAAAAGTCCCAAAAGTATTCCCACGATCCACCATCACCAGGACACCTGAATGATTCAGCCTCTTACCAGAAATTCTGACCGAAACACACCGGTCAATATAGGCAACTCCACTGGGAGATGAACATGTGAATCATGGAATCAGCAATCCTCATCCAGGTTGATATCAATCTTCCCCTTTAAAGATCTGAAGTCAGTTCTAAAAGAATACTCTCATCCAATATTTAAGTAGAGGATAAAAGAAAAAATCCACTCATAGTGTAATATTTAAGTAATAAAATCACCGTGTTTAATTTCAAGTTACTCTTACATTGTTTTGGATGGTTACCAGCATTTGCATTAAGTTTCCAACCAAAAAAATGGACGCCGTCCCTCCAAAAAATGTGATGATGTCACACACCAAAGCTCCACCCGACGAGTTTCGTCTTCCAATTGACGTCGTCAAATGACATACTCATTTATGATGAGTAGACATTACTATTAATTTAGTCACTTGAGACCAAAACACAATTTGCTAAAATTCCATTTTAATAAAATATACTTCAAGTAAAGCTGCACAGGAGATGGCAAAATGTGCAAGAAAAAAGAAATCTAAGCCCAGTAAATTAGAAGAAAAAAAGAAAGGAAGAAGAAAAGGAAAAACATGCTAGGATCACCATTTAGGGCTCATTTACACTGGCAGTTAGGGGGTTGTAAAAACTCATGGTTGAGCTGTGTGGCACAGGAAATTAGAAACTCCCTGAGTTTTTGGCAGGATCAGCAGGTATTTGTGCGCACTCTGCAATACACACTACACTACAGATACAACACAATTATTTCAATGGTATATTTAACAGATCAAAAGGAAACAAGAGAAGTTCATTATTAGGGTTTACCATGACTGAACTAAGGTTCAGACCGGATTAAAATGTACGTTCACCTTTTTAGAAAAAATAAAAAGGTGAGCTAACACTCAACACTAGACATTCATTTCATTACGAATCAAAATTTGGAGGAAATTTTTGGGATTCGGAGATTCGGATATTATCTGAATCTCCAAATCGCAATAGTAACAAATTTCAACAAATCCAAAATAAATTATAATGAAAACAAGAAATTAATTTGTATTCAATTGTTTCATTTGTTTGTAACTTTAGAGGGTTTTGGAAGTTCAATAGTATGTGTTATACTCTGTATTGTTATGATTGGCCAACACCAAAGCCCCAAAACAGCAAAGTCACAAGCAAATCGCATGGAAGTTACAAGCGAGTCACATCAAAGTACAAAGCAAGTGACATCAAAGTGGCAAGTAAGTCGCTGAAATAGCATGACATAACAAATGATTCCGAATCTTCTGAAATAACATCCAAAAATACGATTCGATTCGGAACAATGAATATACAAAACGAATTTGAATATGCGCATTCTCCCCGTGCCTGTGTGGGTTTGCTCCCACACCCCAAAGACATGCTGGTAGGTGAATTGTCTAAATTGGTCCTAGTATGTGTATGAATGGGAGTTAGGGACCTTAGATTATAAGTTCTTTGAATGCAGGGACTGGTGTGAATGTACAATATATATGTAAAGTGCTGCATAAATTGATGGCGTTATATATGTATATAAATAAATAAATAAATATACAAAACAAATTCTGAAAACAAATTATTCTAACATAACAAATATGAAGAAAAGAAATGATTGACTTAACAAATGAATCTGAAAAAAAATTAAACACATTTTTGTGTAGTGCACATTTCTACTCAGCACAGTGGCTAAATGGTTAGCACTTCCCCCTGGCAGTACTAGGGTCATTGGTTCAAATCCCAACCATGGCACCACCTGCCTGGAGTTTGCATGTTCTCCCTGTGCCTGTGTGGGTTTCCTGCAGGTACTCTGGTTTCCTCCTACACTCCAAAGACATGCTGGTAGGTTAATTGGCTCCTGTCTAAATTGTCCCTAGTATGTGTATGTATGAATGTGAGTTAGGGACCTTAGATTGTACGCCCCTTGAGGGTTAGGGACTGATGTGAATGTATGTATAATATATATGTAAAGCGCTGTGTAAATTGATGGTGCTATATAAGTACCTGAAATAAATAAATAAACACCCTTCCCACCCCCTCTCCAGTCCCTGTTGCATTTACCTCTATTGGTGATTTAGTTTCACTGTCCACACAGCCCGGTGCAGCGGTCCTGGACTTTGAAAACCATGCTTCTATTCACCTTTTTTCCCTAGGGATGCTGGGATGGATCAGAACAATTTCAAGTGGTCAGCACCAGCACCTGACTGCGTTCGACAATCACAACTGCTCTGATCCATCCGGTGTCCCTAGGGAAAGAAGAAGAACAGCATAGTTTTTGAACACCAGGACCACTGCATTGGGCTGCATGGACATTGAAACTGAATCACCGAAGGAGGTAAGCACAACGGGGACCAGGGGTGGGAAGTGTGTAGGGTGTTAGCCCACCTTTACAAGTTTTGGAAAAAGTTGAATTTAAACTTTAACTTCAGCTCAAACCCATTGGAAACTGTCACATGACAGAACCCACATGTAATAAAGAGGTAGGTATACTGGTGACATCATTGACCTAATACAGTCACATGGCCATATTTGGTGAATGACATTGTCCAGTTATGGCAACATGGCCATATGAGGTCAGTGAGGTCACCAACATCCCTGCCCTTTTGCTACATGTGGCTCCAGAGCAGGGAATTCCATGGTGAGTGGGATGGTGGCCTGATGTCATGTGACAGCGTCTCACAAGTTCAGGCTGAACTGAGTTCAAGCCAAACTTTGACCTTCCCTAAGGGTCACATACATTTTGGGAATTTATTATATGCTCACAAGCATAACAGTTCCTTTGCATTGGGTTTACCAATCTAAGTTGATAGGAAACTTGACCAAACTGGACCTTCAGATACAACTTTATTCGGATAAGAATCAGGAGGACAATCGAAAACTAGCCAAAAATTGGTTAATTTTTGGATTCCTCCTCTGACTTTTATTGGAATAAAGCTGTATCTGGACGTCTTAGAAGTGGTGCGGTGCTTCAATTCCCATGTTTGCTTCATTACACTACACACCAAGGAGGCTGTGGAGATCCTCTGAAGTGTAGAAGTTGCTTTCCCAGGAACCAGATCATTTATATCAATCTCGATACTGAAAGATAGCAGAGGCGTAGCTAGGGGGGGCAGGGGGTTATATATGCACCCAGGCTCCAAGGTACGGGGGCGCCAAAATGAGGCTTACAACCAGGGGCGTATTTGCCACGAGGCAAACAAGGCGTTTGCTTAGGGCGGCACTTTTTAGGGGGGCGGTGTGGTGCCTCCGCCCCCCTTCCAGCAGAAGGGACACTTAGTACAGGGGCGGACAGTGGGCTGCTGTGTCTTACCTGGCTCCGTGTCCCAGTCCCACGACAATCCAGTCCAGGAGGCGCTGCTGGAGGAGGGGTAGAGAGGCCCGCAGGTCCGGTGTCTTCTTTTCCCTGGACACGATGTGTGGGCAGGATGACATGCCGCCCCTGTCATCTGGCCACACCCTCGAGATCACTGGACAGCCTATGGCAGCTTGTACCTCCCTCTGCAAGCTCTGTCTCCTCACCGGTGATTGGATGCCAGAACTGTAGCTCAGGAAAGGCACACAGGCGGCCAATCACCTGTGAGGAGGTGGAGCTTGGAGAGGAGGAGCCGAGCAGCAGCACGAAGATCGAGTGAGGGAGCAGCCGGAGCAAGTGAAGAAGACAGCTGACCGGTAAGTGTGCCGTGCAGACGGTGCTGCTGCAACCAGGTATGCTGGCTGTGGATGGGAGAGGGAAGGAGCCTAGGCTGGAGCAGTGGTCAGCAAGGTAAGTGTCATTGGTGTCAGTGGGAGGAATAGTGCCCCATCATTGGTGTCACTGATGTGATTAAATGGGGAGGGGGGCTGGGGCGCCAATTTTATAGTTCGTCCCCGGGCGCAAAATATCCTAGCTAGGCCTCTGAAGATAGCAATACTAGTGATTTAACTCTACAGGTCCAGCACTATATTTCCTTTGTCCTCAAACTGGACTTTCAACACCTGCACTGATGTCTGATGTATACATAAATAGTCCCTTATGACCACTTCGTTCATCCAATCCGCAAGCCGATATACAAATGTCACTACGTTGATGCCCAGCTTCTGAAAATTGGCACTGCCATTTTTATCTGTATCTCTGCCTTATTCCATGCAAGCTGTAAGCTGTTCTAGAAAACCTATTTCATACATGCCTAGGAAATGCTATGCCATCCATTACACTGTGCGCCATGACTGAATTTTTAGAAAACATTCTTTTATTTGCTTTTCATGCGCTTACGCAGCTTCTGGGCATAAACTCAAAATTATTATTATTTAAGTTCTAAAAATTGTAGAGACTGTTATTTTCTTTCATTCAGAATTGACAGTTTAATAATGAAACTAAGAGAAGTAACTGCAGACAGCAGAAAGTATTTTACTCCTTATTTTTGTCATTCATTTATATATTTTATATAGCGGAAAGAAATCCTGCCAGGCTTTAGAGAGCGGTAGAAAATTTACACCAATTTCTAACTCAGAGAAAATTCAAAAAGAACGTAACTATCATAATCTTTCCCTTCTATAACCAGAACATATTTTTTTGGAGGTTTAGTTATTTTAAATTATTAACGTGCTTGAATATATTTTTGTTTCACAGGTTAGATACAACTATAGAGCACTTTTTAAATATGGTAAAGCCCAAAGCTGATGCAGAACTGAAGGCAAAACCTTTTATTTGAATTTTAGATAACGTGGAGAGGGATTAGAACATTTGTCAGGTTTTTTTTGCTGTCTGTGTCCCTGTTAGGGAAGTTTACCCTCTCTATTTATTGGATTTACTGTTATAACCAAAACTAAACATAAAGGGAAATCCCAAACTTTGGGGTGTCATCAGAACAGGAATGGAAATCTTCTAATGGGGGGCACTAGTTCTGATGACCCAGGTGATGTTCAGGGATTTCCCTCATTTTCGACACAGTTTTATCATTTTGCTCTTTAGAAAAATGGATGCTACACTCCAGGTCTCTACTTAAAAATTCCTCTTCACTGTGAATGCTGGTGTGACTGCAGGTCCTCACCTTCCCACCACACCAACCTTCAAAAGAACTCTTACCTTTATTAAAGATGGTGGGCACATCAACCCTCCCCCTTTGATCTTTTCCCCCTAAGGCAGCGGTTCTCAACCTGTGGGCCGCGACTATTTCCTCCCCACCCCACTGACACCAATGATGGGGAACTATTCCTCCCCCCACTGACACCAACAATGGGGCACTATTCCTCCCCCCACTGACACCAACGATGGGGCACTATTCCTCCCCCCACTGACACCAATGATGGGGCACTACCCCCCCCCCACACTGACACCAACAATGTGGCACTATTCCTCCCACTGATACCAATGATGGGACACTATTCCTCCCACTGATACCAATGATGGGGCACTATTCCTCCCACACTGACACCAATGATGGGGCACTATTCCTCCCACTGACACCAACAATGTGGCACTATTCTTCCCACTGATACCAATGATGGGACACTATTCCTCCCACTGACACCAATGATGGGGCACTATTCCTCCCACTGATACCAACGATGGGACATTATTCTTCCCACTGACATCAGTGATGTGGCACTATTCCTCCCACACTGACACCAATGATGTGGCACTATTCCTCCCACTGACACCAACAATGTGGCACTATTCCTCCCACTGATACCAATGATGGGGCACTATTCCTCCCACTGACACCAATGATGAGGCACTATTCCTCCCACTGATACCAATGATGGGGCACTACTCCTCCCACTGACACCAATGATGGGTCACTAGTCCTCCCACTGATGCCAATGATGGGACACTATTCCTCCCACTGACATCAGTGATGTGGCACTACTCCTCCCACTGCAAAATTAGTTATGAAGTAGCAACAAAAATAATTTTATGGTTGGGGGTCACCACAACATGAGGAACTGTATTAAAGGGTCGCGACATTAGGAAGGCTGAGAACCACTGCCCTACGGGATAGTATTCATCACCACCATCCCCTTTAATGTGTTTTATTGACAGTAGGGCTTAAGCAGTTCATAGGTTATGCAATTTTCTTTCCTTCCACCATGGGTAGAAGGAAAGAAATTGCTTGATTACCCCACCAACACAGTCAGTGTTGATGGGGGAATCCCTCTCGCAGCGAGGGAGTTATGTCAATGGAGAGCACCTTCCCCTTCCGGCTCAACACACTGATCACTGCTGGTGGGTATAGTCACCGACAGTGATCAGAGGAAAAAAATCTAATAGGCTGGTTGTAGTGAAGTTGATCGGTACATTGACTTCAGTATAATCAGCCTGCCCATAGATGAATTGAAATTAAGCCAGTTTCTGCTGGATCGGACTGAATTTCGACCCATCTATGGCCGGAATTAAAGAAGAATTCCAGGTATAGATATAGTTTAGACCAATGTAACTATGCATATACCGTCAAACTAATTTAGATAGCGCCACAAAATATATAAATCCCAATAGAGTGAACAAATAAAAAAGAGATATACCCAGCTGCAAAACCTGAATAAATAAACCTGGGTTATTTGCTGCACCATATAACATTTTTTGGGGACTTTATACAGTTGCAAGAAAAAGTATGTGAACCCCTTGGGATTACGTGGAGTTTTGCATGAATTGGGCATAAAATGTGCTCTGAACGTCATCTAAGTCACAACAATAGAAGAACACAGTCTGCTGAACATAATACTACACAAACATTAGATGATGCCATGGTTTAATTGCACATAACATGTAAACATTCACAGTGCAGGGAGGAAAAAGTATGTGAGGCCCTAGCTTAATGACTTCTCCCAGAGCTAATTGGAGCCAGGAGTGAGCCAACCTTGACTCCAATCAGTGTGATGATATTGGATGTGTTGCTGACAGCTGTCCTGCCCTTAAAAAACACACACCTGTTTTGGGTTTACTGGTTTCAAGAAGCACTGTCTGATGTGAACCATGCCTCACAGAAAAGAGCACTCAGAAGACCTACAATCAAGAATTGTTGACTTGCATGAAGTTGGAAAGGGTTCCAAAAGTATCTCCAAAAGACTTGATGTTCATGTGTCCACGATAAGACAGACTGTCTACAAATGGAGAAAGTTTAGCACTGTTGCTACTCTCCCTAGGCGTGGTCGTCCTGTAAAAATGACTGCAAGAGCACAGCGCAGAATGCTGCATGAGGTAAAGAAGAATCCCAGAGTGTCAGCTAAAGACCTACAGAAATCTCTGGCACATGCTAACATTTTTGTTGACACATCTACAATAAGGAAAACATTAAACAAGAATGGAGTACATGGGAGGACACCACGGAGGAAGCCATTGCTGTCCAAAAAGAATATTGCAGCACGTTTGAAGTTTGCAAAAGAGCACCTGGATGTTCCACAGCACTACTGGCAAAATATACTGAGGACAGATGAAACCAAGATTGAGTTGTTTGGGAAGAACACACAACACTACGTGTGGAGAAAAAAAGGCACAGCACACCAACATCAAAACCTCATCCCCACTGTAAAACATGGCGGAGGGAGCATCATGGTTTGGGGCTGCTTTGCTGCCTCAGGGCCTGGACGGATTGTTGTCATTGATGGGAAAATGAATTCCAGAGTTTATCAAGACATTTTGCAGGAAAACGTACGACCATCTGTCTGCCAACTGAAGCTCAGCAGAGGATGGGTGATGCAACAGGACAATGACCCAAAGCATACAAGTAATTCAACAAAACAATGGCTGCAACAGCACAGAATATGCCTTCTGGAGTGGCCCAGTCAGAGTCCTGACCTCAACCCCATTGAAATGCTGTGGCATGACCTTAAGAGAGCGATTCACACCAGACATCCCAAGAATATTGCTACACTGAAACAGTTTTGTGAAGAGGAGTGGTCCAAAATTACTCCAGATCGTTATGCAGGTCTGATCTGCAACTACAGGAAACGTTTGGTTGAGGTTATTGCTGCCAAAGGAGGGTCAACCAGTTATTAAGTCCAAAGGTTCACATACTTTTTCCTCCCTGCACTGTGAATGTTTACATGTTATGTGCAATTAAACCATGGCAACATCTAATGTTTGTGTAGTATTATGTTCAGCAGACTGTGTTCTTCTATTGTTGTGACTTAGATGACATTCAGAGCACATTTTATGCCCAATTCATGCAAAACTCCACGTAATCCCAAGGGGTTCACATACTTTTTCTTGCAACTGTATGATTTTTTATACTTTATGTGTATATAATTTATTAATTTTCTTTTGGACACTTTTAACTAGCGCAGCCTGTTTGTTTAACAGTGTATGCACCTTATTTATATATAGGTCAGGTTTTGCAGCTGGGTATATCTCTTTTTTATTTGTTCACTCTATTGGGATATATATATTTTGTGGCAATGATGAAATGCGTAGGGCGGAGCCTGTGGATGTGACGTCAGTACGTTCCCAAGCTGTTGGTACGGCGCATGCGGGGCTAGGCTGGGTTCGTTCTATTGTATCCTATCACGCTGTTTGTGCTGGTGTCGGCTGGGACACCGCTTTTTGTAAGTGCAATGTGTTTTTTAATCAATAAGAAATTTTAAGAAGTACTGCACCATGAGTTTCTGTTCTCTTATATCCCAAGTGGTGGTCTGAACATCCAAAGGAAGTGGTGGTTTCTTAATGAAGTGGATCCATATGGTTATACATTCCCTGCAGAGTATTACTCCCTGGATAGTGGATATCAAGTTTCAAGTATTGTCATCATCTTGCAGAGTATTGCTCCCAGAGCAGGAAGCGCTTATGTTGATTTATAATTTGATCAGCATATTGCTCTGGTGAGTTCATTCATTTTATCAGGTGGTGGATTGGCACATGGTGGATTTTGTTGGACACTTTTTATCTGCTGCACCATATAAAGTTTTTTGGGAACTTTATATGATTGTATATGATTTTTATATACATTCATTATGTGTATATAATAAAAAAATTTTTTTGGACACTTTTAACTAGTGCAACCTGTTTGTTTAACAATTTATGCATATACCATACCTAGCTGATGCCGCTGGAAGCTGAAAATCACTGAAGATACTACTACTACAGTAATCTCTAGTTTTGAGGTCCCTTCCCGAGTGGTAGCCCTGTGGCATTGTGAACACAGGAGGTAGGTTGTTAAATGAGTGCAAAGAGTTCTCTGATTGGACAAGGGTAGTGACATCATGCTTTCTACTTCATCCAATAAGAGAATTATTTGCTTTTATTAAGAAGATGCAAAGCATTCTCTGAATGGCACCTGTGCCAAACAGCTGAACTCCTGTCTTCAGAATACAGTAAGGCAGTGGCACTCGGCATGCACTCAAAAGCATGTGGAGATCACTGGAGTAGCAATTTCCAGCTTCCAGGGGCATTGGCCAGGTATGGTATATCCATAGTTGCATTGGTTCAAGCGTTATCCATATCTGAGATTCCCATATCCATGCAAACTTTATCCATACCAGTAACTCTACAAATAAACCCTTTTGTGGGTATTAGACAGAGGAGCTTAGGTTGATGGAGATGACTTCCACCTTTAAATAAAAGTTCTTCTGGAGTACAGTATGTGATTGTGCTAGAGTATTGTCCAGATGGTTTGCAATTGCCCTTAGTTCAGTGGTTCTCAACCTGTGGGTCACGACCCCTTTGGGGGTCGAACGACCCTTTCACAGGGGTCGCCTAAGACCATCGGAAAACACATATTTCTGATGTGTAAAGAGCAGCTACTGTGTAGAAAGCAGCTACTGTGCTGAAAGCAGCTACTGTGTTGAAAGCAGCTACTCTGTTAAAAGCAGCTACTGTGCTGAAAGCAGCAGTATTGGAGGTAAAACGACACTTCATGAATTATAATTACTGGGTAAACAATTTTATGGTTGGGGGTCACCACAACATGAGGAACTGTATTAAAGGATCGCGGCATTAGGAAGCTTGAGAACCACTGCCTTAGTTGATCACCTCCCATTTATATAAGAAAGCTTTCAACAGTCTATACCGTTTCGGACAAAAGAAATTGATTTTATGCCTTTTTCTAAAAGTTGGTCTCCTGAGACAGAAAGATGAGGGATGATATTATTTATTATTTTCATTTTGGAAATGACAGCAAACATATAAGGTAAAGATGATAACTTTCATAGCTAACAAGCTAAAAAAATAGATTATTTATATGTCTTAGCTGAGATTCCCAAAACTTACACTGTTGTCAAAGTTTCGATGTAATAAAAAAATGCTAATAAATGAAATAAATACATCTGACTTAAAAAAAAATGTCTACTAAGAAAAAGCAGAGCCCCCTGTCTTTCCGAAGAGCCTTCATTTTCATTCTTATAATTCTTGAAAGGGCAGATGAATGGACTTTCCTATGGCAGCTTGTTTTCTATGCTATTTAGGGCCGTTACTTTCCTTGTCATTCTGAGATGATCCTGTTTTGTTCTTTCCAAGTGTTTCCATGGAAATAGTTTATTATCCGCCAGTGAAGAAAACTTTATTCTCTAACAAGGAAAAGTTTTGCAAGTGAAACTGTCACAATTCACCACTTAGCACATTTTCAGAGGCAACACAATAAAGAGAAAAAAAAAAAAAGAAAAAAAAAAAAAACGAATGGCAAGCATAATTTGCAAAGTTAGGAGACACAAATAAATTGTATACAGCTGTCTTTTCACAAAGTAGCTGATTTCTCGAGTATGTACAGTTTACTCATTGCCATTCACTTTATATGGGTGACCTCTCACTGGCTAATAAAACTTTTGCGGCTCTAAAAGCAACTAATGCAACCTATGTTTTATTTTGTCAAAGAGAGAACAAAACAACAGAAGGAGTGTTAAATGTTTAGGCATCTTCCCCGGCAATATCAAACACTAGTTAAAAGTAAATTATTGGCTAGGATTCAGCTGGAAGGTTGTAACTCATTGGTGTGTTCTTGTTCTATAATATAGATGGAATTATTTTATACAAAGTAAGATTCAATTTCTTGAAGCTGTTGAAGAACTTTTTGTGACTGTTCGGACTTAACTTGTTTAGTACTCAATATGGAAATTCATAATGATTCGAACTTCTTCAGTTGGATGTTGATGTGCCATTAAATGCACAACTCTTGCAAGAATTAAAGCCTACGGTTAGTCAAACTTTTTTTTTAAATCAGCACAAGGGACCGTATTTACAGTAAACAAGAAGTGTCCCATGTGCAGCTAGCTTTGGATTTAGTGATCTGAACTCCTCCATATCTCTGCAGAGGTATTAATACAAGGCGAAGGACCTGTCATAGGTACTAGTATGGCGAGCAGACTATGATTGCCCTTTCCACCCACCTCCTCCATTCATAGAAGCTGTACTATAGCTTCCATCAATGAAAAGTGTTCTACGAATGGAGGAGGAAGAACTTTCAATCATCTGTCTGCCCTCCATTCATTATTATTATTATTATTATACAGTATTTATAAAGCGCCGAAAGTTCGCTCAGCGCTGTACATTACAAAGGGGGACAGAACATGTGACAGAACAATACCAATACAATGCAAAACATGAGGGGATCGAGGGCCCTCCTCTTTCAAGCTTACAATCTAGGAGGGAGGGGATGGTGGTACAGGAGGAGATAGCTGTGGGGGATGGAGTGGTAGGAAGAGTGGAGGAGGTCGGCAAGTTAGCAGGGGGTGGGGTAGGCTTCCCTGAAGAGATGGGTTTTCAGGGTGCGCCTAAATTAGAGGAGAGTAGGTGATAATCTGATGGGTTGGGGCAGGGAGTTCCAGAGGATGGGTGACACCCTGGAGAAGTCCTGGAGGCGGGCATGGGAGGAGGAGACCAGGGAACTAGAGAGAAGGAGGTCTTGTGAGGAGCAGAGTGTGCGTGTTGGGCGGTACTTGGATATTAGGTCAGTGATGTAGTTCGGGGCAGTATGGTGGACGGCTTTGTACGTCAGTGTAAGGATTTTGAATTTGATCCGTTGCGCAATCGGAAGCCAGTGGAGGGATTGGCAGAGGGGGGTGGCGGAGATGGAGCGGTTGGAAAGGTGAATGAGTCTGGCAGCCGTATTCAGGATCGACTGAAGCGGGGATAGCGAGCGGCGAGGCAGGCCAGTGAGGAGGGAGTTGCAGTAGTCGATGTTGCGGAGGTGGAGTCTGCACGAGTTTGTTAAAGATTGGACTTGGAGCTGGAAGGATAGGTTGGAGTCCAGAATGACACCAAGTACTCTGACCTGCGGGGCGGGTTTGATGGTGGCATTGTTGGACGTGATGGAGAAGTCAATGGGGGGTGGTGTCTGGGCTGGGGGGAAGACAAGAAACTTGGTTTTGGAGAGGTTCAGATTAAGGAAGTGAAGCGACATTCATAGATTGCCTTTAATTTATGGAAGCTATAGAACAACTTCTATGAATGACAAAGGGGGCATAAATGGTGTGCATAGCTAAAACCATTTGCTGCTCTATAGCTATAGCTTCTTCTTTTGCAGCATCTGGTTCTGTCGGCTCATTGGTTGAACCTTGGGGGACCATACCCAGATCTCACCAATAATAAGATAAAGGGACAGCTTGTAATATTGCCTAGGACACTGGATTCTGCTTTTGGAGCTCACCTAAGCATATGGTGCAATTTGATGAGTCACATGTAAAATGCTATACAGCTTAAGGGCCATGGTCCATCTGCCAATGGAACCTTGTCCATGAAGACTTTCTATAGGTTGCCTTTCTGGCCCTTATAGGTTATGTTCACTAGGAGGGATAAGATCTGGATAGGACTTCTCTGAAGGGTTAGCATGCAGAGAATGTAACAAAATCAGTCACAGCAAATAGCAGTAGCAGCTCAGGAACAACACATTTTTAAATTTGATTCCCTTTATTTCTCAAGTTGACAGGACTCAAACCTGGAGAGCTACCATGCCTGCACAGTCTCTTAACATGGGGTGTATTGCGCATGTGCACAACATTTTCTGTTGCTCAGCACACAGTCTGGGTCCTCTGCTCCCTGCCTCTCTACCTGCATATAGTACAGAGACCCTCTGGATGTGCCTGGGTGTCTGGATTGCCTACAGTGATTGGCCACAAAGGGCACTTTGTTTGTGAGTAGTTGGTTATCCTAACTATCAGGGGTGGACTGACAACTCATGGGTCCCCCGGCAATAGGGGATCATGGGGCCCCTGTGTCCTTGCCCAAACTCAAAAAAGCCTATGAAAAAGGTACCAGGGGCATCTCATGGTGCCCCCTACTGACCCCGGACCCTCGGGCAGTGCCCGAGTTTCCAAATGGTCAGTCCGCCCCTGCTAACTATACATGTCAGATCATGTCAGATCATAGATGCAAGAGGAGTGGGTCAGTAAACCATGTCAGCTCATGCAAAAGGCTCAGGGTGGCCTTGCAACATTCGCTCTAACCTTATCTTGATAGCACAGACCACTGTCTCTACTTTGAATAACTATCCTCCTCTGAGACCTCCTAGGCCCCTTCTATGGTGCCCCCCCTCCCCCCTTCTGTTTAGAGAGGAGTTTTTAGCCACTATGTCTGAATTTATTGGTAAGCCTGCAAGAGCCTCAAAATAGCCATTCCATCCTCTTCTTTAGAGTCTATATCTGAAATTTCATCTGACAGCTTCTGCACTTCTTAAAGAGAAGGATTGAGATGGTGATGGTTGTCCATTTCTGAGGTCTCGGTGCAGGAGGAGGATATTTTTCCTGGACTTAAGGATACTACACATGCAATGAATACGTATATTCCAAGAGCAGCCTGCAACAGCCTTGCACAAAGTCACCAGCCTCAGCTAACTAAAAATGCTTCAGCCTACATTACCCATCCCTGCTCACTTGCTTTTACAGCCTGTGTTATATGGTGACTGAAAAAATCTTCCCTACAAAATATTTTGCACAGCAATATCCTATTACGGAAAGATCCTAACATGATGAGGACATCCCTGAATACAGATACCATGTTGACAAGAGGTCAGAGGGCCTCTTTGCATCTTTTCTCTGCAAGGCCCAACTATGCAGTCTTCAGTTGTATGCCAATATACCAGACATGACAGTACTGTCCAAATCCATGGCTTGGGACCAATTTTGATAATGATGGATCCATCTATCCTCCAAAAACTAGAGCTCTTGCTCAAGGCCTTGCACTTTTATGTTAATGGCCTAGGAGATATCCAGGATACGCCTCCTTCAGTATACATGAGGAGGACCTTCTGTGTTAAATGTTGGTCTGCAAAGCTTCCTTGCAAGAAACATTCTGTTTTGAAGCCTTTTGAAGAGGTATGCCTTTTCAGGGAAACCTTCAATACTATGTCAAGGAAGTCATGGGGGAGAATAGTACTTTTTTGCCCCAGAAGAAGGTAAAGCTAGTAAGCCTTCAACCACAGTGATGAAAAGAAGCTCTTTCAATTTTGTCAAGTCTTGGGCCTCCAAACCAACCTTGTGTGGAAATCAGTCCTCCTTTCAATGATGGGATGTCCCACTGGTCGCAGTGAAGGGACCACTTTTGGTCTTTGTGGTCATCTGATCACATGTAATTTCAAATGCTCCAGAACATTGTGTCCAACTTTTCGATCTTTGTTTCAACCAGATTCATGCTGTAAAACTTTCCATCTTCTCCGCAAAGATAGGTGGATCTTTCATACTGTTCCCAATAAACTTCTCTCTCAAGAAGTAATAACTTTTATCCCAGAACAGAAAAGGTTCCAGGGTTTCTACTCAAATCTGTTAACAGTTCCCAAAGTGGAAGAAGCATTCCCCCCATTCTGGATCTGCACATTCTCAACATATTACTTTGGGTTCAAAACCTCTTATGGAATCTGTTCAGTTGGTCATTGCCTCTCTGACCAAACAATCGGAAACATACTTCATGAGGGTGGCCTGAGGACCCAACGTCCTCTAGTGGGCCCTGTGCTCACTGCCCAGCACCATAGAGCTTGATTGGCATTTGCCATTGAACACCAGAATTGGCAGGTCCGCTATTGGCACCCTGTGCTTTTCACAGATGAGAGCAGGTTCACCCTGAGCACATGTGACAGATGTGAAAGGGTCTGGAGAAGCCGTGGAGAATGTTATGCTGCCTGTAACATGGTTCAGCATGACCGTTTTGATGATGGGTCAGTGATGGTCTGGGGAGGCATATCCATGGAGGGACGCACAGACCTCTACAGGCTAGACAATGGCATCCTGACTTCCATTAGGTATCAGGATGAAATCGTTGGACCCATTGTCAGACCCTACGCTGGTGCAGTGGGTCCTGGGTTCCTCCTGGTGCATGACAATGCCTGACCTCATGTGGCAAGAGTTTGCAGGCAGTTCCTGGAGGATGAAGGAATTGATACTATTGAATGGCCCCCATGCTCGTCTGACCTAAATCTGGGATATCATGTTTCGGTCCATCCTATGCAGGTTGCACCTCAAACTGTCTAGGAGCTCAGTGATGCCCTGGTCCAGATCTGGAAGGAAAAACGCCAGGACACCATCCGTTGTCTCATTAGGAGCATTGTGAGGACGTTGTCAGGCATGGATACAAGCACGTGGGGGCCATACAAACTACTGAGCACCATTCTGAGTTGCTTCAATGAAATTTCAGCAAAATTAACTAGCCTTTGATTTTCGGGGTGTCTTTGAATTCAGTGCTCTGTAGGTTGATAATTTTCATTTTCATCAAACAATGGGGTATCCTTACCTTCCTAACACATTACCCGTCCATACCAGTATAGATACCCAGCATGAGATTTTTCCCCATTGAGATCTGATGTGTTTTCAAAGTGTTCCTTTCATTTTTTTGAGCAGTGTATTTGAGAATGTTAATAATATCCTTTTTTCTTTCTCATGTATATAACATTTTATTTAGTACATAGTGGTGCATATGTCATATGTCTAATAAAAAGGGCATATGCTTGTTTGAGTTATTGGGACCAGAGCCTTGTATAAAATATTTGCACATGCAGGGGTCATGGAGAAATTCTCATCTAGGCTTTGCAGCAGAAATAAAGCCCTTAAAAAAGTCAATTTGTAAGAGAAGGAGGAAGGGGGGGGGAGCCAGGACAGGATAATATGCCCTTCAGGGCGAAGAGCCACTTTAATATTTGCCCAAAAACTAGTTTTGTGCATCTTTTGGTTCATTGCAGTGCCTTTTCGCCCCAATCATAATCAATATGAAAACACAAGAGGGCGCCTCTAAGCGCAGCAATAAAATAAGTTAGCTTCATTTCATTGCTGCACTTAGAGGCGTTCTCTTGTATTACTTGATATATTGCAAATAGAACCCCTTCTATCTGATGAGGAGCTGCTCTAAGGAATTTTATGTAACCCTTTTCTGTGTGCTACCTTTGGGACCATTAGTGGCTTTTGCGCTCAAATGGACTACTATATTATTATTATTATATTATTATACAGTATTTATATAGCGCTAAAAGGTTTGCTCAGCGCTGTACATTATAGTGGGGGACAGAACGTGAGACAAGACAGTAACAAAACAAAACACGAGGGGTTTGAGGGCCCTGCTCTTTCAAGCTTACAATCTCGGAGGGAGGGGATAGTGGTACAGGAGGAAGTGGCTGTGGGGGATGGATTGGTAGGAGGAGTGGAGGAGATCGGCTGTTAGGTGAGGGCAGGGTAGGCTTCCCTGAAGAGATGGGTTTTCAGGGTGCGCCTAAAGGTGAGAAGGGTAGGTGACAGTCTGATGGATTGGGGTAGTGAGTTCCAGAGGAAGGGGGAAGTCCTGAAGAAGTCCTGCAGTCGGGCATGGGAGGTGGAGACCAGGGAGCTAGAAAGTAGGAGGTCTTTTGAGGAGCGCAGAGTACGGGTTGGACGGTATTTGGGTATCAGGTCGGTGAGGTAGTTTGGGGCAGCGTTATGAATGGCTTTGTATGTCAGTGTTAGTAGTTTGAATTTAATGCGTTGGGCAATCGGGAGCCAGTAGAGGGAATGACAGAGGGGGGTGGCAGAAGCGGAGCGGTTGGTAAGGTGGATGAGTCTGGCCGCGGAGTTCAGGATAGACTGAAGCGGGGATAGCCTGTATATCATTCATAATGAACAAGCTAATTTAATGCAATGCACAATAATGCGCAACATAACACACCTTAACGCACTGTACGTTCCTGTAAAAGCATAAAGAGAGCTTCATAGATTTAAATATACACATATAAATATACATAAATATTCATGATTGTCTCAGGCATGTGCCTGGAGATGGAAAAAAGTGATTTTGGTCAAAGCAGCCATCTCCTCACTAGCGGTGTAGTCGGCTGGCCATAGGGGAAAGGGGGCGCCCTGTTCCACCCAGGGGCGGACTGACCATTTGGAAACTCGGGCACTGCCCGAAGGCCCGGGGTCAGTAGGGGGCCCCATGAGATGCCCTTGGTACCTTTTTCATAGGCTTTTTTGAGTTTCGGCAAGGACACAGAGTCCCCATGATCCCCTATTGCCCGGGGGCCCCATGAGTTGTCAGTCCGGCCCTGCCGCTGATTAAGCACCGGATACACAAAGCAGTAACAAGGGGGTATATGACATAAGAAGACTGAAAAATATTGCTGAATTGAATTTGCTGTTTTGTAACTGTAATACAAAATGTATTTAAAATTTGATTTCATTTCCCAGCTACATTACTTGAATTCTATTTCTTATTTCACATAGTGTTAGTAACAAAATATACGCTACGGACAGTAACAATTGTGACACATCGAAGACCTCTTTTGAGATCCTGCAGATGGCGCTGTTAGCCCTCACCACCTGCAGTGCTCAGAGTACAGATTGACTTCCTTAGGGTTGATGGTGATTGATTGTGTTGTTTTCTTCATTACTTTAAACCTAATCAGTGCTTGGTGTAATTTGAGTAATGATTGTTCATTATTGGAAATTGTGAAGTTTAAGACTTTCCTCGTTTTACCTCCACAGTCTGCCTTTAGGGAGAAGGCTGGATCGCGTTCAAGAACCACTTCTCCCACCCCAATTCCATTGTCTACGTGCAAAGAGATACAATATAAAAAAGTTTAGGAAACTATGTCATATTCTCTTGACAAAAGACTAAGTCAAAGTTTAATTAGCAATAGTAACAAAACACAGCGCAGAAACAGAAGCAACATACAGATACAGGCACTAAGGAAGACAGCCTGACAAAGGAAATCTTCATTGTTACCTGCGCCAGCCAATCACAATTCACCTTCTACTGGTCTTAAGTTAGAGAAGTGAATTCCAACTGGCTGTGAGCTTAATGTGACTCAGTCATAGGAGGATTATTGGGGCTGCCATTGCAGGCGGCCATCTGGAAATGCTGTGTCTGACTTTGATATGTCCTGGAACGAGCATGCTGTATATAAGTGTCAAAAAAGTGTCAGAATGACTTATTCCTATACTGGTTCTTGATCAGTGACAGCATTAAATATTATGTAAACCCAGCATTTCATATTCCTGATATGTGCCCTCTGCTTTCCTAGTAAAAGCTGACCACACTAGGCCTGGTCTTAAGTCAGAGAAGTGAATTCCAACTGGCGGTGAACTTAATGTGACTCAGTCACAGGAGGACTATTGGGGCTGAAGAGTGTTGTCACCTGCTGAAGTGGAAAGGCAGATGATCTAGTGGCAGGATCAAAAGCATGATCCTGTGTGGGTGAACTACTGATACAAGTACCAGGGGAGTGGAGTACTCAGGAGGATAAAGGCCTGTGAATATCCAGGAGGGTCCATCTGGTGGTGACGAGATTATTCCTGGGAAAGAGTTTCTTACCCAAAAGCGAGTTGGCCCTTGTGGTCACTATTGGGAGGTGAGGGGCCACTTTGGAAGGTTTTGGATTCACGAGTTGTGGGCACTGGATTCACAATATTTACACGCGAGTCATTGCTGTGGAGCACGGATTTATATTTACATTACTGGGACAGTGTGTTGATTTTGTTTGCAGTGGATATAGATATGTATATGTGTATATATATATATTTATAGATAGATTGAATTATTTCACAGAGTGTGTTATACACATGCATGAATTATATTATTCACTTAATATGATCCTAGTGTTGGGGTTATTTTTTATTGATTTTATGTGTGTGCACTAATTATTGGTACACCTGTTTTTCACCAAAGTAAGTTTATTTATGGATTATAATTAGTTTGATTTTTATATTTATTTTGTATTTATTTATCGCTGCACCATTATTTATTGTTTATTTACACTTTATGGTTGAAGGGGGGTGTTAGCAGCTTAGTGGTAGGGTTTCTCCATTCAAGCGCAGGAGATTGTATTTATTCATTTTCGTTCAGGAACACAGCCTTCATTAACGTGCAACTCCACTTTTATTCAGAAAAAAAATTGATCCATTTATTAACCACTTCCTGTCCGGACACTTTTACCCCCTTCCTGTCCAGGGCAATTTTCAGCTTTCAGTGCTATCACATTTTGAATGACAATTGCGCGGTCATGCAATACTGTACCCATATGAATTTTTTACCATTTTTTTGAGACAGATAAAGCTTTATTTTGGTGGTATTTATTCACCGCTGGGATTTTAATTTTCTTTGCTATGTAAATGAAAATGTCCAAAAATTTTTTAAAAAAGTGTTTTTCTTATAAAATTTTGCAAATAAATAATCTTTCATCATAAATCTTGACCAAAATTTATTCCGTTATATTTTTAGTAAAAAAAAATAAGCCAAATTAGTTTATTACCAAAAATTATAATTTGTAAACATTTTTTTACATTTTTATTAAATTTTTTTATATTATTATTTATGGGTTTTTTGTTTTTTTTTTACATACTGTCACCCTAGCAGTACAGTGTCCCCATGGTGACACATGGTCCCCATGGTGACACTGTACTACTTGTGGGGGTGATGAAGATTTTTTTTTTATTTTTTTACAGTGATTGCTTTTACGCCCATATAGGATGTAAAATCAATAATTTCTCTTTCTCTCTGTCTGCATTCTTGCAGCCATTGAGAAATACTGAGTGAGCTGTGATTGGTCACACCTTGTCACATGGTACAAGGCTGTTGTGAATAGCCTTGTACCATATGACCTCTGTGATCATTCACAGATTTCACACGTAGTAAGCAATGATGTCACAAGTGACACCTTGCTTACTACTTTGCATGTGATCACTGATTGGCCTATCAGTGATCACATGATCAGGACCTCGTACAGAGGTCCCGTCCGACGATCGGTGTTTCACTGTGTCCGGAGGACACAGCGGGCACCGGATTGCGGTGCTGCGTGCTCCCAAGGAGCGCGCACAGCTAGAAAAGGCGGGTGCCGTTTATGAACGGCAACCCGCCCCTGGAGTGCCACCGCCCTGTCGTTTATAAACAGCAGGCGGACGGCAAGAGGTTAAAGGACTTGTACTACTATGTACTCCTTACTCATGGCTGGCATCTTGGTGTCAAAAGAGTTTTCTAGATTTCGATAAGCACCCCACCTGCAGACCCCCATCTGGCCAGAGTTGTGGGAAAGAGGCTCTTGTCCTCATCAACATGGCAACAAGGAGCTTGGCCAGGGGGGTCCTTCCCTAGACGAGCACCCTCCCATGTTGAAGGCATGGAGCCTGGTATGGTTCAGGAATGCTCCCCTGTTTCCTGGCCTTCCAGTCTAATTGGTGCCTACTCTTTTCCCACTCCATCCACAAGCTGAAATGTTTCTTTAACTTTACAAGTTTGAATTGTTTGGAAACTATGGAACTGCTTAGACCTTCCTGATATCAGTTAACCCCTTCCCGCCTGCTCTGGCATCCCTTTAACTGGGCTCATATGCCCAGAGGCCATCATAATATGTCACCAGCGCACCAGGGATCTCCAAAGAAGGTCCAACATTTTATTAATGATTACATCACAGCAAAGAACAGTGATGTTTCAGGGCCAAACAGGACCCCTTCATCAACTATGACAGAGCGGTCACATGTTTGGGGGCAGTCCTGTTGGTTCCCAATTGTCGGTGCAGACCCAGTGCTGTCTTTGACCGCTCAGCCTCTGCTGCTGAGAGCAGGGGCAGACTGACCATTCGAGCACTCGGGCACTGCCCGAGGGCCCGGGGTCAGTAGAGGGCCCCATGAAATTCCCCTGGTACCTTTTTTAAAGGCTTTTTTGAGTGTGGGCAAGGACACAGGGGCCCCATGATCCCCTATTGCCCGGGGGCCCCATGAGTTATCAGTCCGCCCCTGGCTGGGAGTGCACTCTCAGCAGAGAAACCTCTGCTGCTCATAGATGTGTGGCGTCAGATGCATATGTGTGGCGTGTGGATGTTAAAGTCCACCCTGTCTGCTGCCACACATATGTGTTACGCAGGCAGGAGGGTGAACTCACAGAACCACAATTGTACATTTTGCAGGGGCCGAAATGGACACTTCCATTTATCAACATGCAGAAGATTTAAAATGTAATCCATTTATTTCTAGGCTTTTACTTTAGCTCATTATCTATTGTACACCACTGAATTAAAGCGGAACTAAAGTCTCTTAATCAACATTATATATTTTAATCCTTATGCTGCTATCATTAGAAAATAGATAGGAAGGTATATTATATTTATTTTATTTTTTTTTTACATTTCTTTAGTTGCTTCCTGGTTTCTGGCCTAGGCCAAAATGTGATGTGATGTCATACATCCCTGGAGTCTTAATAGGAGGAGGGGCCTTGTCAGCTAAGCACAGCCCCCTACCTGTATGCCTAAGCTCAGGGCAGATGGTTTCCAGAATGCTACATGACTCTTCTGCCCTTACTCAAGATGGCCACAGCTAGAAATGCTGGGGGGGGGTGCTTTTCAAGATGATTTCCCCCAAAAAATAAAGCATGGAGACATGGATGGATGGGTGAATTTTGCCGTGAATATTAAAAATAAATTAAATAGCAGTTTCAGTCTGTGGTGCTCAGATACAGTCTAGTTCTGCTGTCAATAACTATTTAAAAATAAAATATGTAAGCATTATTATTATTATACAGGATTTATATAGCGCCAACAGTTTGCGCAGCACTTTACGATATAAGGGAGACAGTACAATTACAATACATTTCAGTACAGAAGGAATGTGAGGGTCCTGCTCATGGAGCTTACAATCTAAAGGAAGGGGGAGGTGGTACACAAGGTGATAGCTGATGATCTGGTGGAGGTGATTCAAGTACAGTTCTTAGGTGGAGGTGGGGTAGACTTCCCTGAATAAGTGACTTTTCAAAGATCGCCTAAAGGCAGACAGGGTGGGGGCTGACCAGACATAGTGCGGTAGGGAGTTCCAGAGGATGGGAGAGGCTCTGGAGAAGTCCTGGAGGCGAGCGTGGGAGGAGGTGATGAGGGAGCTAGAGAGGTAGATATAATGGGAGGAGCGGAGTGGGCGATTTGGGCGGTATCTGTGGATGAGGTTGGTGATGTAGCTAGGGGCAGTGTTGTGGATGGCTTTGTATGCTGTGGGTAGTATTTTGAATTTTATACATTGGTGAAGTGAAGGGATTGGCAGAGAGGGGCAGCAGTCACTGATTATCTTATTGAATGCACTACAGCAAACTGAAGGGAGACGTGCACAATGGAAATATGGCCCAAGGGCTAACTAGCCACTCCCTGATACAATCTATATGTGTAATATATCACTATGCATGGGATGTTTTTAATAAAAAAAGACAACATACATATACGGGAAGAATGACTTAAAGTGGAACTTCACTCTCTCAATCAACATGAACTTTTTCTAATCTTTATGCTGCTAGCATTGGTAAATGTTGGAGATACAACAGCATGTACTATATAGTATTGTGTGTTAATATCACTTGACCAGTAGATGGCACTGTACACTAAGGTTACCAGTTGTGCATATGTGTAAAACTTGTTGGTTCTCTCTCTTCCTTCCTCTCTTCCTCTCTTCAAAACCAAGATGTCTGCTGAAATGTGTTCTGTATGTTTGCAACTTAAGCCACACAAGTAAAACAGAGTTCTGCCTCATCACAAGCTACCAGTGTCTTCTCTAAAACATAACCAACAGTAAATAGATAGGAAAGTATCTCATATGCACTTGTTTTACCATTTTTTTAATTTTTTTTTTTGCATTCCTTCATTTACTTCCTGGTTTCCATGCCTAGGAAAATGATGTCACCTGTCCCAGGAGACTTTAGGAGGGGAGGGTTCTTAGCTCAGCCATTGCCTGAGCTAAGGTCAGATGGATTCCAGGAAGTAACTTCTATGTGAATCATCTGCCCTTACTCAAGATGGCCGCTGCCAGCAATTGCAGGAAGTGTTTTTTAAAAAGTGTTTTTGTTCTCAGCAAAATAAAGCACGGAGACATAGATGGATGGAGGAGTTTGTTTTGAATCTTAAAAATGAATTATATAGCATTTTTGGTTTGTGGTGCTCTGTCTGAGTTTGTGGTGCTCAGTGCAGTTCCACTTTAAATACCTGGACAGAAAATGCATTTTTTCTTATTTTGTAGACCTTCATTTTTAAATCCATCTCAAATGATAAATTGAATATATCACCAGCCATCATTAGTAAACATTCTATATAAAAATGAAAATAAATAATACAAAAATAAAAAAATAAAAAAATAAAATCAAAGCTAAGTGTCACTTAACTTCCTATTCTATTATTTGTATTCAGTTATGAATAGAACAGTGGTCATATGATCAGGGAGGGGCGGTCCCGCCGGTTCCCAATTATCAGTACAGACCAAGTGCTATCTTTACCAGAGGCCGAGAGGTCACTTTAAATACCTGGATAGAAAATGCATTTTTCTTATTTTGTAGATCTTCTTTTTTAAATCAATGTCAAATGATAAATTGAATGTATCACCATCATTAGTGAACATGAAAAATGAAAATAAATAATACAAAAATAAAATAAAATCAAAGCCAAGTGTCACTTAACTTCCTATTCTATTATTTGTATTAAATTATATAGAGAACAGTGGTCACCTGATCCGGGGGCGGTCCTGCTGGTTCCCAATTATCAGTACAGACCAAGTGCCGAGAGGTCACTTTAAATACCTGGATAGAAAATGCATTTTTCTTATTTTGTGGACCTTCTTTTTTAAATCTGTGTCAAATGATAAATTGAATGTATCACCAGCCATCATTAGTAAGTATTCTATATAAAAATAAATAATAAAAAAGAAATTAAAATAAAATAAGGGCAAGTGTCACTTAACTTCCTATTCTATTATTTGTATTAAATTATATAGAGAACAGTGGTCACATGATCGGGGGGGGGGGGGGGGGGCGTCCCGCTGGTTCCCAATTATCAGTACAGACCAAGTGCCGAGAGATCACTTTAAATACCTGGATTGAAAATGCATTTTTCTTATTTAGTAGACCTTCTTTTTTAAATCCATTTCAAATGATAAATTGAATGTATCACCAGCCATCATTAGCAGCACAGTGGCTAAATGGTTAGCATTTCCGCCTGGCAGTACTAGGGTCGTTGGTTTGAATACCAGCCACAGCACCTCCTGCCTGGAGTTTGCATGTTCTCCCTGTGCCTGAGTGGGTTTCCTCTGGGTACTCCGGTTTCCTCCCACACTCCAAAGACATGCTGGTAGGTGAATTGGATCCTGTCTAAATTGTCCCTAGTATGTGTATGTATGAATGTGAGTTAAGGACCTTAGATTGTACACCCCTTGAGGGTTTGGGACTGATGTGAATGTACAATATATATGTAAAGCGCTGCATAAATTGACGGCGCTATATAAGTACCTGAAATAAATAAAATAGAATTAGTAAACATTCTATTAAAAAAAAAAAAAAAATGTAAATTAAATAAAATAAGAGCCAAGTGTCACTTAACTTCCTATTCTATTATTTGTATTCAATTATGTAGAGAACAGTGGTCACATGATCGGGGGGCCGTCCCGCTGGTTCCCAATTATCAGTACACACCAAGTGCCGAGAGGTCACTTTAAATACCTGGATAGAAAATGCATTTTTCTTATTTTGTAGACCTTCTTTTTTAAATGCATTTCAAATGATAAATTGAATGTATCACCAGCCATCATTAGTAAACATTCTATTAAAAAAAAAAAATAAAATAATGAAAAAATATTAAAATTAAATAAAATAAGAGCCAAGTGTCACTTAACTTCCTATTCTATTATTTGTATTCCATTATGTAGAGAACAGTGGTCACATGATCGGGGGGCCGTCCTGCTGGTTCCCAATTATCAGTACACACCAAGTGCCGAGAGATCACTTTAAATACCTGGATTGAAAATGCATTTTTCTTATTTAGTAGACCTTTTTTAAATCCATTTCAAATGATAAATTGAATGTATCACCAGCCATCATTAGCAGCACAGTGGCTAAATGGTTAGCATTTCCGCCTGGCAGTACTAGGGTCGTTGGTTTGAATACCAGCCACAGCACCTCCTGCCTGGAGTTTGCATGTTCTCCCTGTGCCTGAGTGGGTTTCCTCTGGGTACTCCGGTTTCCTCCCACACTCCAAAGACATGCTGGTAGGTGAATTGGATCCTGTCTAAATTGGCCCTAGTATGTGTATGTATGAATGTGAGTTAAGGACCTTAGATTGTGCACCCCTTGAGGGTTTGGGACTGATGTGAATGTACAATATATATGTAAAGCGCTGTGTAAATTGACGGCGCTATATAAGTACCTGAAATAAATAAAATAGAATTAGTAAACATTCTATTAAAAAATAAAAAAAAAATGTAAATTAAATAAAATAAGAGCCAAGTGTCACTTAACTTCCTAACCTATTATTTGTATTCAATTATGTAGAGAACAGTGGTCACATGATCAGGGGGCCGTCCTGCTGGTTCCCAATTATCAGTACACACCAAGTGCCGAGAGGTCACTTTAAATACCTGGATAGAAAATGCATTTTTCTTATTTTGTAGACCTTCTTTTTTAAATCCATTTCAAATGATAAATTGAATGTATCACCAGCCATCATTAGTAAACATTCTATTAAAAAAAAAAAAAAAAATAATGAAAAAATATTAAAATTAAATAAAATAAGAGCCAAGTGTCACTTAACTTCCTATTCTATTATTTGTATTCCATTATGTAGAGAACAGTGGTCACATGATCGGGGGGCCGTCCTGCTGGTTCCCAATTATCAGTACACACCAAGTGCCGAGAGATCACTTTAAATACCTGGATAGAAAATGCATTTTTCTTATTTAGTAGACCTTCTTTTTTAAATGCATTTCAAATGATAAATTGAATGTATCACCAGCCATCATTAGTAAACATTCTATTAAAAAATAAAAAAAATAATAAAAAAAAATTAAAATTAAATAAAATAAGAGCCAAGTATCACTTAACGTTCTAACCTATTATTTGTAATCAATTATGTAGAGAACAGTGGTCACATGATCGGGGGGCCGTCCCACTGGTTCCCAATTATCAGTACAGACCAAGTGCCGAGAGTTCACTTTAAATACCTGAATAAAAAATGCATTTTTCTTATTTAGTAGACCTTCTTTTTTAAATCCGTGTCAAATGATAAATTGAATGTATTTAGTAAACATTCTATTTAAAATTAAAAATAAATAATAAAAATGTTTTAAATAAATAAGAGCCAAGTGTCACTTAACATCCTATTCTATTATTTGTATTCAATTATGTAGAGAACACAAAAAAGTGTTTTTTTTTTGTTTTGTTTTTTTCAGCCTACGCTAACCAGCCATTGTGTGTTGTTGGAGAGAACTGGTTTGCAAACTTCTGTTTCCTTTCATGTAAAATGAATAATATGCATTTTTGACTCGAAATAGGAGATTAAAACAGTTTGCCTTGAACGTGTATTGTAAAGATTCATTTTTCTTCTTTCCACAAGCAATTTACAAGCACAATAAACAAGTGACCATGAAATTCTGTTTGTTCCGCGCTCTTCTTTGTTTCTTAAACTGACATCAAACAGCCAACAGCGTTGGTATCACTGATACTTAGTGAGCGAGGTACCTTTAACCAAGACGGTTATGTGTATTTTTGAACTGACATGATCATGTTCACCCCAAGGGCCAATGTCAGAACACGAGGCAGCGCTGATCGAGAAAAACCTCAACTGTATCCCGAG
This sequence comes from Staurois parvus, assembly GCF_062004578.1. NCBI lineage: Eukaryota > Metazoa > Chordata > Amphibia > Anura > Ranidae > Staurois > Staurois parvus. The sequence continues at coordinate 352,699 of NW_028318494.1, forward strand.
CTGTTCCTTCGGGGCGAGTGCAATCTGCTCGGCTTTGTCCACAGAGTCCCCTACCAAGACCTTCACTGTTCCCGGTGCTAGAGGAGACACGCAGCATGCCGGACTTTGTGCCATTAGTACCGTTTTATTGTGGGATTTATCAGAGGGAAGGAATGGCTTCTACTAGATTATAGACAGTAAATAAATATTTAGGCAATTGTGGGTGAAAGGTTTAGCACAGGGAAACACTTTTTAAAAGAAAAGTAGTACATTTTGGTTACAACTTTATAGATCTGACCAAAATGAAGGACAAATGAGGAAGAAAAAGGGACAGAAGGACTTTGTTCCAAATCAGGGACAGTCCCTCGAAATCAGGGACAGTCCCTCGAAATCAGTGACAGTTGGGAGCTATGTATGTACAATACTGTGCAAAGGTTTTAGGCAGATTATAGACAGTAAATAAATATTTAGACAATTGTGGATGAAAGGTTTAGCACAGGGAAATACTTTTCAAAAGAAAAGTAGTACATTTTGGTTACAACTTTATAGATCTGACCAAAATGAAGGACAAATGAGGAAGAAAGAGGGACAGAGGGACTTTGTTCCAAATCAGGGACAGTCCCTCGAAATCAGGGACAGTCCCTCGAAATCAGGGACAGTCCCTCAAAATCAGTGACAGTTGTGAGCTATGTATGTACACTACTGTACAAAGGTTTTAGGCAGATTATAGACAGTAAATAAATATTTAGACACTTTACAATTTGGGTGAAAGGTTTAGCGCTGGGAAACACTTTTCAAAAGAAAAGTAGTACATTTTGTTTACAACTCTATAGATCTGACCAAAATGAAGGACAAATGAGGAAGAAAGAGGGACAGAGGGACTTTGTTCCAAATCAGGGACAGTCCCTCGAAATCAGGGACAGTCCCTCGAAATCAGTGACAGTTGGGAGCTATGTATGTACAGTACTGTGCAAACGTTTTAGGCAGATTATAGACAGTAAATAAATATTTAGACACTTTACAATTTGGGTGAAAGGTTTAGCGCTGGGAAACACTTTTTGAAAGAAAAGTAGTACATTTTGTTTACAACTTTATAGATCTGACCAAAATGAAGGACAAATGAGGAAGAAAGAGGGACAGAGGGACTTTGTTCCAAATCAGGGACAGTCCCTCGAAATCAGGGACAGTCCCTCGAAATCAGTGACAGTTGTGAGCTATGTATGTACACTACTGTGCAAAGGTTTTAGGCAGATTATAGACAGTAAATAAATATTTAGACACTTTACAATTTGGGTGAAAGGTTTAGCGCTGGGAAACACTTTTCAAAAGAAAAGTAAAACATTTTGTTTACAACTTTATAGATCTGACCAAAATGAAGGACAAATGAGGAAGAAAGAGGGACAGAGGGACTTTGTTCCAAATCAGGGACAGTCCCTCGAAATCAGGGACAGTCCCTCGAAATCAGTGACAGTTGGGAGCTATGTATGTACAGTACTGTGCAAACGTTTTAGGCAGATTATAGACAGTAAATAAATATTTAGACACTTTACAATTTGGGTAAAAGGTTTAGCGCTGGGAAACACTTTTTGAAAGAAAAGTAGTACATTTTGGTTACAACTTTATAGATCTGACCAAAAGGAAGGACAAATGAGGAAGAAAGAGGGACTTTGTTCCTTCTTTGGATCTCTCCACACTTCAGTGTTCCTGATTAACCACCTGGACACTTAATCCTCTTCTATGGACATACGGATAAATGGATATAATATGCCTCTTCCACCCCTCCTGGGGAATGAACCTCCTAATGATTACTCCAGCAATCTCCACATGTATGGTAAGAAAGGGAAACAAAGAATTGTGCTTTATCCTTTATTGCAAAACTAAGTTTGCCACACTCACATTGTAACAGATAAAAACAAGCCCATCAGTAAAAATAGCCATCAGTGTGTATCACACTCTCTCTCAGTACTCGCCATATCACAGCAAAGCCGATCGAACGCGGTGACGTCAGAGCCCCTCCCCTACGCGTTACGCCTCCGGTCACGTGGCTTCATCAGGGGGAATTGATATATATGCACATGCTGTTTTTGTTTTTAGGGAGCGCAGCACAATAATTTATTTATTTACTAGTACATGCGCTACTTCCAAAATCGGTGCGACTCTGATCAAGTCGGAATCGCACTGATATGACCGCTTTATTTGTGGACGATAGGGTGCGACCTGCCATCTGATTTGAAACTCACACCTCATGGCAAGTCAATCCGGGTATGACCGGACCCTAACAATAATCACATAATCCATTCTATCATTTATCTATAACAGAGATCCCCACACGTTCCAGTACAAGGGCTCCATTATATATTTCACAAATATTCACAGGTCGAAAAAATCAGTTATATAAATGAACGAATCAAATATAAACAAATAAATCCTTTTTTTTTTTAGTCACCATGATATGATTTAGAACAGGAAAAAAAACTTCAGTAAGCAAAGCAAAAAAATTCCAAATAAATCTGAGCCCAGCAGAGTCCCCAATTACACCAGAGTCCCCATCAGAGCCTATTTGTATCAGAGTTCCAATAAGAGATCCTGCTTACATTAGGGTTCCTGTCAGAGTCTACCCATACATCAGGGTCCCCATTAGAGTCCCCACTTACATCACAGTCCCCATCAGAGTCCCCCCTTACATTAGGGTTCCCCTTACAGCAGAGCCTCCATCAAAGTCTCCCTTACATCAGGGTCCCCATTAGAGTCTCCCCTTACATCAGGGTCCCCATTAGAGTCTCCCCCTCACATCAGGGTCCCCATTAGAGTCTTCACTTACATCAGGGTCCTCATCAGAACCCCCATGAAGTACCCTCTTACAACTGAGCCCCCCTTATATCACAGTCCCCCCCATTAGAGTCTCCCCCTTACATCAGGGTCCCCATTAGAGTCCCCACTTACATCACAGTCCCCATCAGAGCCCATTTGTATCAGAGTTCCAATAAGAGATCATGCTTACATTAGGGTCCCTGTTAGAGTCTGCCCATACATCAGGGTCCCCATTAGAGTTCCCACTTACATCACAGTCCCCATCAAAGTCCCCCCTTACATCAGGGTTCCCCTTACAGCAGAGCCTCCATCAAAGTCTCCCTTACATCAGGGTCCCCATTAGAGTCCCCTCTTACATCAGAGTACCCATCAAAGCCCCCCTTACATCTGAGCCTCCCTTACATCTCAGTCCCCATCAGAATCCCACCTTATATTAGCGTCCCCTTCACTAATTGTGTAAAAAGGCTGTTTGATCCTGTCTTATCTGATCCTCCCCTTCTTTTACTGTCCCCAATCCATCTGCTGATGGTAGAGACCTCTAGGAGACACTCTGCACATGCTCAGTTTAGTGAGTATAGCTACATTTTGTTTTTTCCTTTGGGAGGTTGCATTTGATCAGCACAGGGCCAATCAGCACTGCCCAGACAGAGTGTCAGAGGTTATGCAGCCTCACAGGACAATCAGGGGAGAATGAAAACGCTTAATACAAGCTTTAACTTGTACACTGGACACTGATAGAAGTCACAAGACTGCTCTAACTGCTGATGAGAAAAGGTATTTAGCAGTTTATATTTACTAAAATAATTGCATTTCCATGTTCTGTGTACTGTTGGAGACCAGATATAGTGAATGCAGGGTCCTGGGAGACCAGATATAGTGAATGCAGTGTCCGGGGATACCAGATATAGTGAATGCAAGGTCCAGGGAGACCAGATATAGTGAATGCAGGGTCCTGGGAGACCAGATATAGTGAATGCAGGGTCCGGGGAGACCAGATATAGTGAATGCAGTGTCCGGGGATACCAGATATAGTGAATGCAAGGTCCAGGGAGACCAGATATAGTGAATGCAGGGTCCTGGGAGACCAGATATAGTGAATGCAGGGTCCGGGGAGACCAGATATAGTGAATGCAGGTCCGGGGAGACCAGATATAGTGAATGCAGGTCCTGGGAGACCAGATATAGTGAATGCAGGTCCTGGGAGACCAGATATAGTGAATGCAGGGTCCGGGGAGACCAGATATAGTGAATGCAGGGTCCTGGGAGACCAGATATAGTGAATGCAGGGTCCTGGGAGACCAGATATAGTGAATGCAGGGTCTGGGGAGACCAGATATAGGGAATGCAGGGTCCTGGGAGACCAGATATAGTGAATGCAGGGTCCGGGGAGTGAGGATATAGTGAATACAGGGTCCGGGGAGAGCAGATATAGTGAATGCAGGCTCCTGGGAGACCGGATATAGTGAAAGCAAGGTCCAGGGAGAGCGGATATAGTGAATGCAGGGCCTGGGGAGAGCGGATATAGTGAATGCAGGGCCTGGGGAGACCAGATATAGTGAATGCAGGGCCTGGGGAGAGCGGATATAGTGAATGCAGGGCCTGGGGAGACCAGATATAGTGAATGCAGGGTTCGGGGAGACCGGATATAGTGAATGCAGGGTTCTGGGAGACCGGATATAGTGAATGCAGGGCCCAGGGAGACCAGATTTAGTGAATGCATGGTCTGGGGAGAGTGGATATAGTGAATACGGGGTCCAGGGAGACCGGATATAGTGAATGCAGGGTCCGGGGAGACCAGATATAGTGAATGCAGGGTCCGGTTAGAGCGGATATAGTGAATGCAGGGTCCTGGGAGACCAGATATAGTGAATGCAGGGTCCAGGGAGACCAAATATAGTGAATGCAGGGTCTAGGGAGACCAGATATAGTGAATGCAGGGTCTAGGGAGACCAGATATAATGAATGCAGGGTCCGGGGAGACCAGATATAGTGAATGCAGGGTCCGGAGAGAC